>NW_026057577.1:11789937-11891448 GCF_023721935.1 Panthera uncia | reverse complement strand
TCTCTCTCTCTCTCTCTCTCTCTCTCTCTCTCTCTGCCTCTCTCCTGCTGGTGTGTGCTCACTCTCTCTCTGAAATAAATATATATTTTTTTATTTAAGACATTTAATTGATTGAGCCACCCAGGCACCCCAAACTGGAATTTTAAATAGGCACCTGGGTGGCTCAGTCGGTTAAGCGTCTGACTTCGGCTCAGGTCATGATTTCGAGGTTTGCGGTTTCGAGACCCGTGTTGGGCTCTGGGTTGACAGCTCAGGTCCTAGAGCCTGCTTCGGATTCTGTGTCTCCTTCTCTCTTTGCCCCTCCCCTGCTTGCTCTCTCTCTCTCTCTCTCTCTCAAAAATAAACATTAAAAAAAAATTTAAAAAAAAATTAAAGTAAATTAAAAAATTTAAACAGATTTATAATATTCCATATTAAACATGTACCATAATTTGCCTGTTGACGACTCTTTTTTTTCTAGATCTTACTGTTAAAAACCAATGCCACTGTGTGCGTATGTGTGTGTATGTCAGGATACGTGTCCTTATATACACACCTTAATTTCTTTTAACTGTATTATCATTAGTAGTAGCATTTTCTTAGAGAGAGAGAGAGAGAAAACGAATGAAGAGAGGGGTAGAGGAAGAGTTTCCCAAGCAGTTGCCACACTGAGTGCGGAGCCCAACAGAGGGTTCGATCCCGTGATCCTGGATCATGACCCGAGCCAAAACCAAGAGTCAAATGCTCAACCGACCAAGCCACCCAGGTGCTCCTCATTCTTTAATTTCTGAAGTTAGACTTTTGCAGGGGCTACTGGGTCAAAAGGATTGGTTATTGAATTTTATTAAGTTTGGCCAGATTCTGTGGGTGCATTCTTTGCCTGGCTTTAGGTTGTTTTTCCCAAGATCCCGCCTTCCCGAATATTCCCACAGCTACTAGTACAGCAGTCTGCAGCTGGTTCTGCTTGGTACAGGGGCCCAGGCTGAACACCCCAGCACAGCCAGGGCCCCACACCTTGGATCCCTATCAGCAGGGGCCGGTCAAAGGATACCCGTTGTCGCTCGCATGGAAGACCAAGTTATCGGTCCCCAGCCCCGCTGCTGAAAAGAACAAGAAAGTGAGTCTAGAATCCTACGTTGCAACGCGCCTCATTCTCCCACTGAAACAATCTATAGACAGTAGTGCCGTGAAGTTGAAATAACAACACGATGAGTAGCAAATGACATGGACGTGAGGACTAAAAAGTCAAGGATCTGGGGGCCAGGACAGAAATCGAACCGATGTGGATGTCATGGCTCTGATGGGAGAGTGCACTTCAGATCTCCACACAGCAAATGAGCTTTTAAGCCCCTGCTGGTTTCTGAGCTGGGAACTTACTCTGGCATTTTAGAGAGGTATTTAAAAATAGCCCAGTTTAACTTGTGGCATGGAGCTACTGACAGGGTCTAAGGTACAGCTGCAGACACGGTGAGCTGAGCACTTTGAGCTGGGAGGCTCCCACCTCTGCCCGCTCCCTCGGGGTCCAGGGGACAAGGAATTGGAAGGGGTGCCGGCAGGGAGCAGAGGCCCACCGTGTGACCCCGACAGGCCCAGGAGGGAGCATGGCATCTGTACTCCTCACTTTGGCACCAGGTCCCGTGAGACTCTCGAGAGATCGATCCGGTGGGGAAAGGGCAGGGAGTCTCACATAGCAGGGGAGCCTCGAGAACAAAAGAATTTCTGTGTTGGCGCACAACTCCCTGAATAATGTCACAGAAAGGCCTGAGTTTGGAGCAAGACTCAGCAGAGCATGACTTCTTGACAAATGATTAAGCTCTCTCAGTTTTGGTTTTCTTATTCGGAAGAGGCAGATAATACCCATCGCCATCCCCTAGGTATACTTCAGAGTTAAAGAAGACCGGGCACACAGAGTGGCGAACATGAGACATGGAACACGGTAGGTACCAAGTCTTAAATACAACGGCTCCGACTACTCCATCACGATGCCTGTTGTTGGTACTCATCCTCCAGAAGCCACTTCCCCCACCCCAGAGCAGCACGGCCCAAGCTCTCTCCAGAATAAGTCATGATACATCCCAGTTGGCTTATCGCACAGCCCAAGTCTCTGCATGAGCCAAGTTCGCGAGCGGCTGGGGCTTGGCGGTGATTAGGAAGATGGCGGTGGCGACCATCATTTTGGGACTTAAATCCGTGGAGAATTCCGTTTCCGGGAAAGGGCTGGGGAAAGGAAAGGGCATGACAGAAGTTGTGGCTGGGGTGAGGGGAAATGAGGCAACGGTGGGGGTAGGGGGGGGACAGCCATGGCCAATGGGTTCCCAAGAGTGGTTTCAAGAAGGATTGACTTAGGATTCTGGAGACTGGCCTGGGGACGCCTGACAACTCACCACCCCCCTCTGCAGTGCCTTCTAATTCATAGAGAAGGAAGAAGTGGGCCTGTGACCATAAGGTGTCTCCTTTCTCAACTGTCTTTAAGTGTTCTCCATCAAAGCAATTCAGAGTCTGACTCTGCAGAGCTTGCTGGTCTCTGTCGGCTCAGTCCTGATGAAAACGAGGCCGAGAGGCACCTCGCTCTCCTTCGACCAACTCGCCACTACCTCCCCACCAGCAGGTGCTGCAGAAAGTTGAGGGACAAGGGACTCGTCTGGACTGGATGCTAGGCTCATTTTCCCCTTCTGATTACAACATGCTAGGTTCAACTGTTTCTGGAAAGAGAACGGCTCCCATGGCCATCATGTTAGTAACCACTTGAATAGAAATGGGACAACATTTTCTTTTGTCTTCCTGCCAGGTTTCCAGCTCTAGAGATGTGGCTTTTAGGATTTCCCATAAAGGCCCAAAGTGGCAGCATAAATAAACTTACCACAGTAATTATCCACCCCCCCCCCCTTCTCCAGCTTCCCAATGGAAACTCTTATCTTTTCTCTCAGTATTCTTCACGAAGCTCTCCCAGATTTATTACCTATGTGGGGCAATTCATCATTTAGGATAAATACCATCTTCTTCCACTGGGCAGGCCTGTGCCTCACGTGGCTGTCATTTCTAGATGGTGTGCATAATTAAATTGGGGCTGAGGAAGAAGGAGCCTGTTAAGATAATGGTTTCCTCAGAGTTATATATTCACAAAACAAGCTATTGGCAGTGAACTTTATTTCTTTTCTGCATTCCTCTGCTGCTGAGCTCCTCGGAGGATCCAACCACAGAGCGGCGAGTCAACGTGGTGTAGTGAAAAGTACGTAGATTTTGGAGGGACCTACATTCAACAACTTGGAGGACGTGTGACCTTGGACAAGTAAATTAAAGATCTCTGAGCCCTAGTTTCCTTATTGGTAATAGGGAGATGAAAATTTCTGCCAAGGACCGTTGCAAGGATTGACAATACTATTTACCAAGCGTCTAGTTCTGTGCCTGGCACAACGTGGGTCCTGTTTTGTTTTTCCAGTTTTTATTTAAATTGCAGTTAGTTAACAAGTGGTGTAATATTAGTTTCAGAGGTAGAATTTAGTGATTCAACACATAGTGATAACACAGTGCTCATCACAACATAAAGTGGGTTATTTTTTTTTTAATATTTTTTAACATTCATTCATTTTTGAGAGGCAGAGAGAGATAGAGCATGAGTGGGGAAGGGACAGAGAGAGAGGGGACACAGAATCCGAAGCAGGCTCCAGGCTCCGGGCTGTCAGCACAGAACCCAATGTGGGGCTCGAACCCATGAACCGCAAGATCATGACCTGAGCTGAAGGTGGACATTCAACTCACTGAGCCACCCAGGTGCCCCATAAAGTGGGTTCTTAATCAATGGTACTTGTAGTGACTATTTTCATATGGTGAAAAACTGGATCATAGTTCTCAGTAGAGGAGAGAATTGACAATATATTAGCTTAGCTTTTCAGTGATGTTTTCTCTACAAAGATTAATGCATGATTAATCTTGCAAAGACTAATACACCTTTTATAATATGCAACAACTGAAGGTGAGGTAAGAGAATTATCTGAAGACACTCAGGATGGAGACTCGCTGTCTTGGTCCTGTCCTTAGCAAGGGGCGTTTTTTTAAAATTTTTTTTAAATTTTTTTTTTAATGTTTATGTATTTTTGACAGAGAGAGAGAGAGAGACAGAGCATGAGCAGGGGAGGGGCAGAGAGACAGGGAGACACAGAATCTGAAGCAGCCTCCAGGCTCCGAGCTGTCAGCACAGAGCCCGACGCGGGGCTGGAACTCACAGAGTGAGAGATCATGACCCGAGCCGAAGTCGGACGCTCAACCGACTGAGCCACCCAGGCACCCCAGCAAGGGGCTTTCAAAGACAGGATTTGACACAGTCACCCCAGATCTAGAAGCCACCCTCAGAAAACAAATCAAGATGGTGGTCATGAAGTCAAATTTTGTAAATGAATGTTGATCTAAGAGCTTTAAGTGTGATTGGTTGTCCTCCTCTGATTAATTAACACATTCAACAAATGTTTATTAAGCACATACCCAGTGCCAGGCTTTGATCTAGCTCCTCAAATAAAACAGAAAAAGTCTCTGCTTTCATGGGGCCCCCTGACTTCCCATAATATTCCCATCACCAGATCAAAGAGCAAGGCCTTGAAAGCAAATGTTCTGGAATGGGCTGTCCCATAGGATTTATGGTGTGGCAAATTCAAATTTGTTTTAATTAATTAAAATTAAATCAAATTTAAGGAACGCCTGGGTGGCTCAGTCGGTCAAGCATCCCAGTCTTGATTTCAGCTCAGCTCATGATCTCACAGTTTGTGGGACTGAGCCCTGCGTCAGGCTCTGCACTGACAACAAGGAGCCTGCTTGGGATTCTCTCTCTCTCCCTCTCTCTCTCTTCCCCTGTACTTTGCAAGAACACACTCTCTCTCTCTCAAAATAAATAAATAGGGGCGCCTGGGTGGCTCAGTCAGTTGGGCACCTGACTCTCAACTTTGGCTCAGGTCATGATCGCACAGGTTCGAGCCCCATGTCGGGCTCTGTGCTGACAGTGTGGAGCCTGCTTGAGATTCTCTCTCCCTCTCTCTCCGCCCCTCCCCTACTCGCACTGTCTTTGTCTCTCTCAAAATAAATAAACTTAAATAAACTTTTAAAAAATTAAATGAAATTTAAAACTCCGCTCCTCCGTCACATTAGCCATAGGTCAAGTGGTCAGTAGCCATCTGTGGCTACCAAGTAGGAAGAACCTTTCCAGCATCACAGAAGTTCTACTGGACAGCGCGGCCTGCAACAGGCTTGGCAAGCTTAAATTGTGCACACGGCTGAAGACCTATAGCAACTGGGGCACAATGACCGTGCGTCCACGGCCATCTAGTCTGTCAGAGCTGTCCTGGGAATGTTCTCGAATCAGGACTCTGAAGCTAGACATTGTCTGCTTCATCTACACTAGGTCTTCTCCCTGAATAATCCTCAGGCACCAGGAGAGACCCCGGCTCACCGATACCCACATCCAAGTCTTCTTCTCTGAACAGCACCCCCTTGCCCTCCAGCCCCTCCTTTCCACCTTATCTGCCCAAGCACCAAAGAATAAAGGGACCTGTTGACCGATCCCCATTTGCCCCAAACTATCCATCCCTTCCACCCCCTGTTTGGGGCCCCATTATGATGTTTCCATGGAGCCCCCATCTCGCGGTTCCCACATTTCAGTTCTGATCATTACTCCGGGTCTTTTCTGTTCTGCCACCATGGCTGGACACACGTCACCGGCTTGGAAACCTTGGCACGCCTTCTTAGAAACCACTTTGTACACACAACTTCTGGCCCTCACTTGCCACTTGGGGCTGAATGCCTCATGCCAGCAGGGAATGGTCAAGGTGGAGCAGCCATTTTAGAATGTTCTTTCGTAAACTACTGCGACACGACCCTAAGTGGTATCGGGATTCATGCTTGAGGTGTTCTCAGCTAACCACACAAAATCAAGCTTCTGACACACACGAGCTCATTGTTGTGTGCACCGTACAAATTGTTCTTGTTTATAATGTGTAACGTGAAAACAATGTAGAAACCTCAGTATAATCTGTCACAGTAGAAGTGCAACGGCTTGGATTAAAAGAAAAAAAAAACTTTTGGTTTGATTTCAGAACGAATGCAAGGACTGACTCTTGCATGTAACAGATTTATCTTCCTAATTACCTATGACTGAGCAAAAAACTCAAAATGGTGTCCCTTATTAGACACCTATGACTGCATAAGAAGAGAGGAGGGGGGCACCAGGGTGGCTCAGTCCGTTGAGCGTCTGACTTAGGCTCAGGTCAAGATATCACAGTTTGTGAGTTGAAGCCCCACATCAGGCTCCCTGCTATCAGCACAGAGTCCGCTTTGGACCCTCTGACCACCCCCCCCCCCCCCCCCCCCTCCCCCCTTTGCTCTCTCCCTCTCAAAAAAAAAAATAAACATTTAAAAAAAAAAAAAAAAAAAAAGAAGACTGTGTACACACATCAGCAAAGGACAGCTGATATGGGCTTTTAAAGTTTCCTGGAAAAGAAAATGCACGAAGTTGATGATTTATAGATAGGAAGCCAAGAGCTAATGGTATGAAAATAAACTTGCGTTGCCTTTGTTTGCTTGAGGTTTATTTTTTTGGGTTTTTTTGAGAGAGAGAGTGCATGAATGTGCACGTACAGGGGAGGGGCAGAGAGAGAATCTTAAGCAGGTTCCTTGCCCAGCGCCAAGCCGGACGCAGGGATCAATCTCACAACCGTTGAGTTTAGGACTTGAGCTGAAATCAAGGGTCAGAGGCTTAACCAACGGAGACACCCAGGCACCCCCTAATTGTCCATTTTTGTATTGTTCTTTTCTCAGTGGTTTCACTACCCACCCATCCCCCACCCCCCCCTTTTCCAAATGCCACTTCTGCACTCTTCCAGAAGGCCTGACCTGCTCGTTTTGCCTTCCTGGTCATTTCCTCCCTTTGAGCTGGTCAAGCCCAGGCGTTGCATGGGCACACAGTGTGTCTAGGCAGATCCTTCCACTCTGAAAAGATGGTTCATTGTTGCATCTTCTGCAGTGATTACTGGCCCCTGGCTGCCTGGCCCACTTCATTTCCTACCCTCTTTCCCTCTCTAGACTCACACCTGGCCTTCACACTTTCTCTGAGTGCACCAAACATGTTCCTGCCACAGACCATTTGCATCTACCATCCCCCCCCCTCTCTCTGACAGAGCTACTTTCTAGGTGCGTACGAGTTGAGTCCCTCGCTTCGTTCGTGTATTTTTTTTCCCTAGAAAACAGTTCCTTGACTGTCCTATTCCCTTTTTCTCTCTTGTTAAAATTCTTCTAGCAGTTTCTACAAACTGAAAATGATATGCATTCTTATAGACTATCTACTCTCATTCGAATGTAAATGTCAAGAGGGCAGAGACTCCATCTTACTGCAAAATGAACCACACCAAAACTCAGCGGCTACAACCAGTAGCTATTTAGCTCCTAACTCTATAGTTTGGCAATTTGGACCGGGCTCAGCTGGGCAGTCTCTGGTCTGGGGGAGGTTTGGTTGATCTCGACTAAAGCTTAAACATCTGCATTCATTACCTGGGTCAGCGGAAAGCTGGCCGGTGTTTGGCTGAGCCGTCTTGTTCCTTTCCCACGTGACCTCTTACCCTGTAGCAGGCTAGCTGGACTTGTTCACATGGCGGTCTGGGTGCCGAGGCACCTGCTTTCCGTGTCCCTGAATGAGTCACATTTGTGACCGTGACCTTAGGCGACTCAGATTCGAGCGGTAGAGAAACAGATTCTGCCTCTCGTTGCGAGGACCTGTTAACAGTGCTTTGCAGGATCCTGGATGCCAAGAGAGGAATTTCTGCTTATTTCTACAAACCCAGGGGCAGTATCTGCTTTATTCACTTCTATATCTCTAGCATTAAAACACTGGCTGGCTCAAAACAGGCTCTCAGCAAATACTTTCAAACAGAGGTAACGCCAGTGGGCCACAAGCCAGGAAGCGCAAATTCTGTGGGAACACCCATCACAAATGGATGCTAGTGCTGTGATGGTCACGATATACCCACCATCGTCCCTGACCCCCCCCCACCCCCTCCCCAATCCCACAGAAGATGTGAACCAAGGCTCTTTGTATAGCTGGTTCAAGGCGTGAAATCAGTGGGAGCTTCCGACTGGCCCAGCCTAGCTCATGGGACTGCCCTGTGACATGTGGGGGAGAGAAGACCAGGCTATAAATACACACATTGGGGAAATACCCACAAAATAAGGAGGTGGATGCCGGAGAGATGAATCTTCTCCAAATTCCCACAGACACCCAGTATGGGATACACTATTTAGAACCTGTCCCAAAGCCTATTTTTTGTTAACTGATAACAGTGGCTGATATCCACCTGGACTATTGCATGCACGCGTGCACACACACACACACACACACACACACAAATTAATTGGCAGATTTGGGAAATTCTGAATTCAGCCAAACAACTATTCTTTCCAGAAACAGCTGTTTAGCGAATGAATTAGTTATTTTGTTTCTTTAAAAAAAAAAAAAATCCTGTGGATTGCTACAGAGGCGGCAAAGTTCTCTGTGTACAGAATGCCAGCTACCATTATCATTACAAAGGGATCATTAGAACGAGTGGGGAAAAGGGCCCTAACTATCATTTAAAGCAGTCGTACGCAATAACGCACAACGACCCTGTGTCACCGGCACTTGAATAAATACGTGCATGAAAAAGTAGAGTATCTCGAATTGGTTACTGTCAGGCCGAGCAGTAGACAATTTCGATTGTGTTGTAGAAAGACTCCGAAGCAACAATAGGATCTCGTGGCCTTTAAATCAAAGCTTCTTAAGAAGAAAAGAGCAGCTATAGAAAATACCTAACCCGCACAAAACTGGCGTCATTTTTCCTTATTTCCTCCAGTGTTTACAAGACAGTTATGGACCCATCAGCACCCTGACACACATGTACACGCACACCCGTGGCCCCGTTCGGACCCGATATCCCTTTTTGCTCTTTTAACCGTCTGGGCTTAGGAAGGCCACTGAGGCGAGGTGGGATGCCCACGTGGGATGGAACGCCTGACTTCAGGGCTGCAGTTTCAAGGAGTCCCAGGAAGCTTGTGACAGGTCGGGCAGCACCCCTGTGGGCGACCCTCGCCTTTCCACGCCAGTAACTTCTCAGCTTGAGGGCTTTCTCTAACCACGGGAGCCTGCTTTCCTGCCTGTTGGCCAGGCCAGAAACAGCAGAGAATTAACGCTCGCCCAGCAAGCTGCCCTCACCCAACAACCAAAGGAGTAATGTATAAATTCCCAAGTTCCCTTGCCCTTTGAACAGAGTATTCTTTTTTTTTTTTTTTTTTTTTTAAGTTACTGCTTGATGGATTGGCAGAGAAAAAGAGGGAGAGAGAAATCCGAAGCAGGTTCCACACTGTCAGCACAGAGCCTGATGCGGGGCTCGAACCCACGGAACTGTGAGATCGTGACCTGAGCCGAAGTCGAGTCAAACACTTAACTGAGCCACCCAGGCGCCCCTGAACAGGGCACTTCTGAGGTGTATGTTTAGCAAATGAATTATTTTGCTTCTTTAAAAAAAAAAAAATCCTGTGGATTGTTATAGAGGCAGCAAAGTTCTCTGTGTACAAAATGCTTGCTACCGTTGTTCATTATAAAGGGATGATTAGAACGAGAGGGGGAAAGGGCCCTATCATTTAAAGTAGTCATACGCAATAACGCACAGGCCCTGTATCACTGAGAACAAATGTCTTCCAGGTTCCCCCGTGGGGCTGAGGCTCAGGAGCCCACAGCCATGTCTGCTTGATCAAGCAGCTTCAGTGGCTGCACCCCTTTTCTGGTTTTATCCTCCCCCCACCCCCAATCCACTGCTCGAATCTCCTTCACCTTCTAAATTAATTGCTGACGCAAAGTTGGCTAAGGGAGGAATGAACACAAACGAAAACGAAGCTCCAGCCTTCCAACCGCCCCTCTCCCAGAAACCCCACACTATCTGCCCACATACCTCGGCTTGTTCCTTGGAGCGCCTGGGTTCCAGAATGTGGGCCAGGTGCAAACGCGGACCCCCCAAGAGGGAAGCCTCAGCTCACGCACCTCCCACCTGAGTGAACAGAAAGGATCTGATATCAAGAGGTCGCTAAGAGTCCGGGTCTGGAGGAAGGGACATCCAGGGAAGGGGGAAGCAGGAGGCTCAGGCCTCCGTCCTCTCCCAGGATTCGCAAGAGTCACGCTAGGGTGGGCGTGGCTCTAACGCAAATCAGGACAGATAAGGCCCATCACCTTGATTTCACCAGCGAGTCCTGTGCTCTCTCTAAGCCTTGAACGCCTCATCTTTAATACGGGAATCATACGGCCGCCTGTGTGGCTCAGGCAGCTGAGCGTACAACTCTTGATTTCGGCTCAGGGTCGTGGATTGGGCCCCACGTTGGCTCTGCGTTGAGCAGGGAACCTGCTTAGGATTCTCTCTCTCCCTCTCTCCTCCCACCCCTCCCCCAGTCTCTCTCGCTCTCAAAAAAAAAAAAAAAAAAAAAAAGGATGGGGCGCTTGGGTGGCTCAGTCGGTTAAGCCTCGGACTTCAGCTCAGGTCACGATCTCGTGGCCTGTGAGTTCTAGCCCGGTGTCGGGCTCTGCGCTGATAGCTCAGAGCCTGGAGCCTGCTTCTGATTCCGTCTCCCACCCCCTCTCTCTCTCTGAAAAATGAATAAACATTAAAAAAAATTAATAAAAAATGGAATAATAATACCGAACTCTGAAGTTTGTTAGAATTAAGTGAATCACTCCACACAATGCAATAAACCCAGCGCCCTGCCCATCGTAAACCTAACCGCGATTTCATTATGAACAAATACTTTTTGTAATGATCATCTTTACCCTTTTAAATACTAGAATTAGACCCCAGACTTTTGCTTTCTCCTCCTGTCCTGCCAAGAACCCAAGATCAAAGCAAAGAGTAACTTAAAAAGTCAGAGCTGTTGCGGGTTCTAGCCGGCTCCCCCCCTCCACTCCGCCTCTGGTTCAGGGGTGCACACGCCCAGCTGACTGTTCCTGTCCATTTCCTTCCTGAGCTGTGACACGGTGACCCCAGGGCAGGGCATGGAGGGACGGGACTCTCACGGGCTCTGCAACAAAAACAAAAGGGAGAGAGCTCCTGACAAAAGGTTAAATTCTCATGTAAAAAAGCGCATTATCCCAAATCCTCTCCCCGCTCACCGCCTCCTCCTCACGGTGTGAGCCCGTTCTGCGGCTCCGGCAGCCTTCCAGAGCCATTTTTCAGGCGCTTTGCAGCAGATGTGATCATTATAAAATGCACCGTTGGAGGACTATGGTATTTATTTGTTTTCCTTCATTTCAGTTTTTACTAGCTTTCCTTTAAAGACAGCAAGGCACAGATTGAGCCATAAACTGTCAGATTCCGTATCTTATGAGGCTACCAATTTCCTAAAATGGGAGATGATTTAAATTTCCAATCAAACGGACAGATAGGAAAATGCATTGCAACTCCGGTAGGAGTTGTAAAGCTCCCAAGCTCTGTTTTGCCCCTTTTAATCTTTATCAGCTCACAGTATTGATATGGACACAGAGAAAATAACTGCACGTTCCAGATGAGACGCAGTTCATCAGAACCAGGTCCTGGGTGGCGGGAAGTAATTCTGGATGCGTCACCAAAGACCCCCTTTTGTCTCCAGTCCCAGTGGGCTCGGAGGGACAATGTGCTAGGGTGTGATGTCAAGAATCAAGATGATGCAAACCACCAGTGAAATCAGTAGGCAGGATGGCTGGAACCCTGCCTGGAACGTAGTTTTGGAAGCCAGCCACGTCAAGACGAATACATTTGCAAAGCCCAATCCAGACAATTAGGATAAGTCCTCTGTGGGTACCCTAACAGGTGACACTCATTTTTTTTTTTTAATTGTTGTGGCTCTTGTTTGCTGGTCTGGGGTTGGCGGTTTGTTTCTCCTTTGGAGGGACAAGATGCAGGGAGAAGGTAGGAGATACACTCTGAGCATGATTTCCCAGATGGAACCATTTGCCTGGCAACACTCACACCTAGAAGCTTGCCTGGTGCTGGCAGAGAAGGATTTGAATGTGGTCGTGGAGAGAAGCAGGGGAAGGCGGTGGGAGGAAGGAAGCAAGCAAGCTAGAATATAATGTGTCCATAAGCCAGGTTTCACTACGGGCACCTGACGGTGGGTCGGTCCCGCTGGAGCCCCCTAGGTGGCTGCGAACTGCAGAGTTGCCCCCACTCCAGGGACACAGAGGCTGGGGTTTTACCCACAATTCCTGGCGGAGAGCTGCTTCCAGGCTCATTAGCTCTGCAGGCCGTGTGAGTCCGCAGGACAGTGGCCACAGAGGAGAGCGGGCAGGGCCCCGGCACCATCTGCCAACAAACGCCACTCTTCATCGTGCACGGGACCAGCTGGAGGCCGGGAGCCAAAACAAGCACCAGGAAAACCCGATTCCAGGAAGAGCCGGCAGCCCCGCGGAAAGGAAATGGCACTACCCGAACGCGGAGTGTTTTGCTGGGCGCACCGTCCCCGCCCGGCACAGGGTCCTCTGAGACGATTTGCGATGCCTATCACACCATCCAGAAAGGAGCTTCCAGCTCAGCGGTGCAATGGTGTTCGGCGGGTAACAGGCGTGGAAAAGCAAAGGCCTCCTGGGACGTGGGGCTCATTAAATGCAATCCCATGTCTCTTTCCTTCACTGCTGAAACGCGGAAGCCCAAATCTCCTAAAAGCCCTAAGTTTGCAGCCATATTCATCTCTTTAATTACTGTGTCTGGTTCACTTTTATTTGCAATCATGGGAGCTTTTTATAGCCCTTTCACGTCTCTGTGCAAGGTGTCAAAGAACCCCGAAGACCCGGGGAGGGGAGAAGGAAGGGAAATTCGCTCACTCAGGCCAGTAAACGTGCTACTGCTTTTTCTCTAGGTCGCTGAAAAGGTATTTAAGCTGCTCAAACCTGAAGGGAGCCTAAGCTGGCGAGGCCCTAAGGCCAGAAGGGTCACAGGGCTAAATTCATCAAAAGCGGGGCGGCCTCTGTACTTTGATGTGGAACCGGTAGGTCCCAGCAGAACCTCCCATCAGAACCAACGGCTTCTTTCCAAAGGAGTGTTGGGCGGGCCAACAGCCTGGTTCTCTTTAGCCAATGATCTTAGCTGAAGGGGGGCGCCATGCCCAAGGATCCCTCCCCTCCCTGGGAGTAACCCCAAGTTCTGTGTAGGGTATAAGCCCCTTCCACCTTGGCTCATTTGGGGCTTCTCTGAAGGATGCACCGATTCCAGAGCTCCCTGGGGCTGGGCCCCCCGGTTGTAAGCACACGATTCATCCGCTGCTGGTCCCTGCCTTTCCAAATGCTGAGAGCCATCCACAGTGAATGTCCTGCCTGCAAAGGGCTGTCTTGGGGAACCCAACCTAAGGCGGCCGCACATCCTGGATACCGTTTGCCATGGCGGATGCGCTGGAGCCCTGTCCACGTGTTTCTGGAAAGCCCTGTGTTAAGGAAAATGTGCCCAGGACAGGAGAGATGCGCTAAGGGTGGCTGGGAAGGCCCTGGATGCCTGGCATTCCCCTGCATATTATCCCAGTGTCTCACAGCGTTCTGAAAAACGTGTACGTTGAGAATGACTGAAAATGTCACTGCATGAAAATGTAAATTTCTGGGGTGCCTGGGTGGCTCAGTCTGGTTAAGTGTTGGACTTTGGCTCAGGGCATGATCTCATGGTTAGTAAGTTCGAGCCCCACGTTGGGCTCTGTGCTGACACTATGGAGCCTGCTTCGGATTCTGCGTCTCCCTCTCTCTCTGCCCCTACCCCCCGCTTGCACTCTCTCTCAAAAATAAACACTTCTTTTTAAATGTAAATTTATGCATTGTAAAATAAAGCATCAGGACCATCAAAAAGGTAACAGGACAAGTGAGAAATTGGGAGAAGGATCTGCAATCTATGCGACACAGCGATAATTTTCTTCATATATGGAGAATTCTTGAAAATTAGAAAAAGATGGGCCATCAAAAAAATAAAAAATAAAACGGACAGAGAGGGTAAACTGAGTTTGCAGCAAAGCAAATGATAAAATGGCCTTTTCACCTGTACAAAGATATTCACCCTTACTCACAAGAAAAATAAATGTGGGGCACCTGGGTGGCTCAGTCGGTTAAGCGTCAGACTTCGGCTCAGGTCATGATCTCGCGGTTTGTGAGTTCGAGCCCCATGTAGGATTTTGTGCTGATAGCTCGGAGACTGGAGCCTGTTTTAGATTCTGTGTCTCCGTCTCTCCACCCCTCCCTAGCTCGTGCTCTCTCTCAAAAATAAATGTTAAAAAAAAAAAACAAATTAATACCAACGCGGAATGTCATTTTCAGGTAACAGACAAATCAAGATCACGAAGCTGAGCAGCACCCTGTGTTGGTGTGTGTGTTAGGTAATAGGTAGTCTCATAAAATTCTGGCAGGTGTATAACTCGGCCCAACCTTTCTGGAAGGCAAATTGGCAGTTTTAAATCCATGGCTCCATGGACTCAACAAGAGTTTGGCTCTTTCTAAGGGTTTATCAATCCAAACCATGTGCAAAGGTGTACATACAGGATTATTCACTTTCACATTGTTTATAGTAGCAAAAAAACCCAGAGGTCATCAAGATGTTCATCATTACACGCTAAGGTAAATAAATGAACAGCGAACCCGTGAATAAAATGCTCCTGTGCCCTGCCCACCCTGCAAAGGATCAGTTCCAGGGCCCAACCGAAGCCGAGGTCGGGAGAGCTGGCTGTTCAGGGTATAAATCGGGCACAGCCCACCCCGGCTCCTCCCCGTGCGTTTGGTCAACTTGACCACCATGCTGGGGCCGGAGGGCTGTCTTGGAAACTGTTTTTGCAATGGACTGTGTTCCTTCTGACAAACACTGATATCAAAACACATTTTATCACCACTTGTATTTGAACAGATTATATAATTGGTTGCTTTCTCTTTAAGAAAAAATTACTTATAATGTAAGTGTAAACTATGGTATTTGATTTTTGGATGTTCAAACCAATCCAAAGGAATTCTTTTTCCCAGTTATCTTGCGTCAGGGAGTTTATCAAATAGCTTTCAGTCACAGAATGATTTAAAAGCAAACCTTCCCGAGGTTCATCCTGTTTGTTATGGTCTGAGGGGTCTTTATTCACAACAGTTCTAAGGGTTTTATCTAATCTATGCCAGCCATAAATTTCTGTGGTAAGGGAGCAAGAATCTTTGGAGCAAAGCTCCCTTAAAATGTTTTTTGAGATATTCATTTCTGAAAAACAAATCAGAACTTGCAAACCCCAAAGCCTCAGAAATGTTCACCTGCTTCATGCTGGCAGGAGCAAAATTTCTTTTCTTTTTCCTTTTTTTGGATTCAGAATTCTTCACAAGCCCCTGGATGTTTTCCTGAGACAAAACTCCAATGGTGGGAGAGGAAGGCACGGCCCCAGTTCAGCTTTTTCCGCTGCCCATCCACCAATGCCTTGCTGTCCCTTCCACAGAGAGGTGTAGATGCCTATTTCCTAGCAGGTGTCATGGACACAGACACATTTTCCCAGTTCTGTGCTACACAGATTGCTCGGTCCTCTCTAGAAAAGTTGCCAAGGCACACAAACCCAGAATCACACGCCCGGATCTCAGATCCCGGTAACCCTGAACTAGCACAACCAGCTCACTGATGCAGCTGTGGGGTGAAGCCTTCAGACGCTGCAAGAAAGGACTGGGGATGAATTGCACTGGGCCCTGTCGGCTCACTGCGTGCCGAGATGGCGGATGGAGGCACAGGGATGTTTCTTCATTTGTGCGGCCCTGCAGAGCAGCTGGGGGAGGGAACCCCATCTTACGGAGAACTGAGAAGCCAGCCGTGCTGCACAAATGAACGCCTGCATCATCAATCACCGGAATTTGAAACGGACCTTGGATCACGTGACGCAATACTCTCGCCCGTAACCTGCATATTGTTTTTAATTGCTCTCGCTAACCGCAGAAGAGAATCCTTGCTCGGGGTTCGGGGTTCGGAGAGCCGCTCCTCTGTCAGGTCTCTTGGCAGCCGCAGGGCAAGGGAGTGTTGTTTGCAAGGAGGCTGGTAGCTACCTTGCTCTGCCGTGTCTCCTTCTGTCCTGGGCTCTTCCCTCCTAGCCCCTGCCCCTCCCCCCGCCACCTGCCAGCACACTCTCCCACGAGGCCCTTGCTCCCTTCAATTCCAGGCCAGGAATTTGCTGCTTGAGGCCTGGGAGCTCTAGGGGGAGGCAGAGCTGGTGCTGAAACCACAGCACGATGACGCGAGCGCGCGGCCACTGGCAGGGAGCCCGCTTCTGGCTCCTTGGGCTGATGTTTCCCGGGAAGTGGTGCCAGGGACCGGTGGGGACGGCCCGTTTTATGAGGAGTCCAGGCTGCAACGTGGAGCCCTTCCAAGGCGTCTTTCTCATGTCCTTGCTACTCCTCTAATAAGCCGGGATTAACCCTAGGTAAAGCGCGCTACGCTGGAAAGGGCCTGTAAATTCTCTCTAGAACCCTGGCCCCCAAATGCTGGCTTTGCGTTTGGCAAACAAAGCTGAACAAATGAGCAGCCACTGGCTTGCCTCCCCACCCCCCACTCAGCGTGGGGTACACTTCTCAGGAAGCAGGTTTATAAAGTGGGGGTCCCTGTACGGGTGTAACTGGATGTGGCTCTTGTGCCAAGTCAAACTAACACTTGTTTTCTAGGACAGGGTCCCTCCGTCCTCCGCCCCCGCCCCCAGCACGCTCCCCTCACTCCTTGCCCCGGCTGGCCTGGGGCGAGCACCCTGAGCAGTTCACAGGCTCCCAGGCTCAGCAGGACTCCACACTTGGTTTCAGGCTTTGCTGCTGCCATCTTGAAATTCTTAGCTTCTCTTTGAACAAGAGGCCCAGCAGTCTCATTTTGCAGTGGGCCCTGCAAATTGAGGATCCTGACCCGGAGGAAGCCATGCTGGGCAGGACACCCCCTCCTGAAACACCTCCTGGGTTTTGCGTTTTCAGAGGAGAGCTGTGGGCTTTCCAGTGTGGGGGGTGGCCAGGTTTTCACCACCTCACCACCTCTTAGAGCGACAGCCCCCTTGGTGAGATTTTTAAAACGCTGCAGAAATTAATACCTATTGAATGATGAGTCGTCTCCAAGCCCTGCTGTGTGTACTTTGCATTTTATCACGTAATCCTCACAAGAGCATGGTGAGGCAGGCACCATTGTTCCCCCATTTTAAAGATGGGGAAAGGACTCTCAGATCAATTCGGCTCAAATCAAACTCAGATGCAGTTAATTCCAAAACATGTAGTTTTAACCACTAGACCATACAGCTTGATTATAAAAGGAAAATATGTTCTCCATTTCATTGGCAGTAAGATTCATAACTGATGTGTTGATTGACTCTGAGTGTGGAGATGAAGGCAGGTTGGAAGGAGGAAAGTAATAGAAAAACATTCTTTTTCTACCCCCCCCCCCCCCGCCCCCACCACCAAGCACACAGGAGGATATAAACTGATATTGCCAGAATGCCATAAAGAAACAAGACTCTCCTGTAATTTTTTCCTGTTCACTTTGGTCTGGGCTTTACTTTTAAGGCTGTTGGCTTGCATAACTGTAAGCTCTTTTGGCTCTCGGACCGTGGGATTCATTATCCCAAAATGGCTCGCAGGCCTCGGCGTTCGATATCTTCTCAAATGCATTCAGCAGACCAAGGATATGCCCAGAATCCAACATCAGGGAATTTTCCACAATTATAACCATCATCATCGAACAACCAAAGCCAATGTTTACTCATTGCTATGAGCCAGCCAGTTTACATATATCAATTTATTTAATCCTCACACCCACCATATAAGGGAAGCATCATCATTGTGATTTTACAGATGAGGACACTGAGGCCCAGAGAGATGACGTAATTCAGTGAGATCACCTTGCTGGTAACTCTGGGAGCCAGGACTGGAATCAAAGAGCATACTCTTAACCCTTACGCCACATGAAAGCTGAACATCATCTGTCAAGGAGCTGTCCTGAGAACAGAACTCTAGACATGAATAATCCAGAGTAGTGGGGACTCCTGATCCTACAACCACAGTGACCGTCTGTCTTGACCTCCCCTTATTTATATACCACTGATGAAATGTGCACTCACTGGGAATGAGACCTGTCTGGACCCAGCCCAAGCAGCACTGGGGTTACATGGTTCTTTACCTATCCGCATTAGATTACAGATGTCCATGACTCAAGAACATCATCTCCTTTAAGGTGCCTGGCTAGCTCAGTTGCTTAAGTGTCCGACTCTTGATTTCTGCTCAGGTCCTGATCTCACGGTTCATGAGTTCGAGCCCTGCATCAGGCTCCATGCTGACAGTGCAGAACCTGCTTGGGATTCTCTGTCTCCCTCTCTCTCTGCCCTTCCTCCCCTCTGTCCCTCTCTCTCTCTCTCTCAAAAATAAATAAACATTTTTAAATTATATCATTTCTGGGGCGCCTGAGTGGCTCAGTTAGTTAAGTGTCTGACTTCAGCGCAGGTCACGATCTCACAGCTTGTGAGTTCAAACCCGGCATCAGGCTCTGCTGACAGCTCGGAGCCTGGAGCCAGCTTCTGATTTTGTGTCTCCCTCTCTCTCTCCCCCACCTCCACCACTCACATTCTCTCTCTCAAAAATAAACATTAACAAATATTTAAAATAAAAATAAATAAAAAATATCATCTCTCTCAATTTTCTAACTGGACCTACTGGGGAGTGATAACCAGTTAATCTAAGGGAACCCAGTCTCCGACATATACTGCTTGTGAAGCCACTAGCCTAAGGATAGAATTGAGAAGTGAATGGAGAAGACATTTCACGAATCCCAATACCTCTCATTTAATTTCTTGCTGCACCACCGAGACGAAGGTATCAGTATCCCCATTCTACAGACGGGAAAGCAGAGGAAATTTAGCAACTTGCCCTAAGTCCCAGTACAAGGAAACGATGGAGCCAGGGATTCAAATCCCAGATCACTAAAAACCTCTGAGTAACCTCTCTGAATCCTGTGCCACAAAGCCCAGCATCAGCCTTACACAGGGCTGCTTAGCGTCTTCCGTCACAGCATTAAACTGTGCTCCCAAGGCCACGTTCAGCCCCCACCCCTGCTGGCCATGGTATCCTAATCAATACGAGCTGCTCATTGAGGTTTTCTTGCCCCTGAAATGGTTCTACACATTTTTTTGTTCTCCCAACTAGATCATATTCATAATCATTTTAATGGGACGATTTCATATTTATGAAGTCATAGCAACTTACCTTCAGCCAAACCTATCAGTCTTCTTTCTTCCTTTCCTTCTAATTCTGTGACTGTGGGAACTGATTACACGTTAGAAAAAGTATTGCCCTACATGCCACTAACTTTGCAGCTGCACATGTAGGTTACTGTTCGGGGAAGAAAAGCACTTTTAAAAAGAGAGCTTATGCCCCTCTGTCCACTCACCGTCACACAGAAAACACCTGCAGGTGCACACACTCACAGACCCATGTGTGCCCACTCATGCATGTGCACACAATCACACAGGCAAGCCCATAACGTGTGTGTGTGCGCGCGCACACACACACACACACACACACACACACACAGATTGGCTCACTCCCTAAGACTCACTGACTGGGCGCTGAGGTTCTTGGAAAGCAGGCCATTCAGGTAAACAGTGTTCTTTCTGGAAAACCGTCTCTGCCCTCTTTGCTAAGACACACCCACTCCTGGCTAGAAGCCAGCCTCAGGGACTTACCTAGTGTATTTTATTAAAACAAAGGCTACAGTCACTTTCCAGCAATGACTGCAGGGTGACTCCACACTGTAAACAGAATCTGTATTTACTGAGCCACATTTTTTTATCCACTGGCAACTTTTTTCAGATATGTTTCCAGTTTTATTTATTTATTCAGTGTACTTATTTTCAAAGACAGAGAGAGAGAGGGAGGGAGGGGCAGAGAGAGAGAGGCGAGGGGACAGCGAGCAAGGGAGAGGAGGGAGAGGAGGGAGAGAGAATCGGAGCGGGCTCCATGCTGTCAACACAGAGCCCGACATGGGGCTCGAACCCACAAACAGTGAGATCATGACCTGAACCGAAACCAAGAATCAGACGCACCACCCAGGTGCCCCAGACATGTTTCCAATTTCAATCTATTATAAATATTTATAAAAATCAAAAAATCAAGAACAATTATTACTGGGAAGTGACAATTTTCTTTATAAAGGATTCACCATGCTTTGAAAGAAGACTCTTGGTGCACACAAAACACGGCTATCAACAACATTTAACTATACGCCTGGCTTTTCAGGGACTTCCTTATCACATAAAGCGTGGGGGATGATCACTACTGAACCCACAGATAATTAAAACTGCAGGTTCTTCTGAACAGACAAACACAATGCTGAAAGAAACGTCTTTGATTTTAAATCAAAAATTTTAAATGCGTTGAGTAGAATTAATTGGTTGAGAAAAAGAAAGGGGAAAGTTGCCTCAGAAGGCATTCAGAAATTCCAAAGACAAACTCAAGGAGGAAAAAATAGATGTCACCTGCAAACCTCCAAACATGGGGTCTTTTCCTAAGTCTTGCAGTCTTGAGGCTTCCTCTATACCCAAAGTCCAAATCCCTTTTCTCCCTTCACCGCCAGCTGGCCCCGAGGTCATCAAGCAGTGCTAAATATAGGCCAGCCTCTTTTTGTGTTTCTTTTCGCTTCCTTTCGCGTCCCTTCGCTGGGGACACGGTCATGTTTTAGTCCAGAAGAAACCCAGGCAAAATTGACCATTTTTCCTGGAAAGCGTATGTGTCTAATTCCTAATTTTGCAAGAACCAGGCAGCGTAAATTTAGTTTATTAAAACATGCATTTAGCACATTTGCCAGAGTGGTGATATTTATTCCCCCTGAACTTTAAATCATCTTGGATGGTGAAAGAGATCTTTAATTATGTATAGACGCAGGACAACAGAACACAACACGCTGGGTTTCTTTCTTTAATATATATTTCCCAAGAGCAAGAAAATGATAGGTTAAGCATTTAACGTGCTTGCAGACTTCATTTTATTTCCATCAAGTGCTGGAGTTAAGTCAAATTTTCATTCTGACATTTAAAAAACCTCCACTATAGGAAATACATAGGTTTAAAATTGGCCTGCTGTTTTTCCATTGGATTCAGGAGGAAACTAGGAATTCGCAAGAATAGGCTTTTCCAATTTTCCACGGCATCTGACCTGACATCTGGAAATAGCCAGAGAGAAATACTGTGCATGTGTGAAGTGTTGTGGACTTTGCCCAACCCCTTTACATACAGCATCTCATTTTAAGCCTCCCCACAACCCTGATAGGAGCTTAACAATCCTCTTTTCTGATCTATTTAACAGCAAAAGAAAAAAAAAAAAATCAAGGTCTGGAGGAGTTGGGCAATTTGACCAAGGTTTCACAACAATGGGGGCCATTGGCAACATGGCCTCCAGTGTAAGAGATTTCTTAACAGAAGACTCCCATGGTGGTGCTGGAAAGTTCAAGGCTGCCTTCTCCTCCTCCTCCTCCTCCTTCTTCTCACTCTTCCTCTTCTTAATTTATTGTTTTGGGGGGAGAGAGAGCACAAAGGAGGGAGAGGCAGAGAGAGAGGGAGACACTGCTGACAGCAGTGAGCACCACGCAGGGCTAGCATTCACAAACCATGAGATCTTGACCTGAGCCGAAATCATACGCTCAACTGACTGAGCTACCCGGGTGCCCCGAATTATCAAGGCCTTCTGAGGGATTCTGGAGGGAGCCTGCGAGGACCTCCTTCACCCAGCCTCCAACAGCACCTGCAGTGACTACCCAGGAACCGCCTCTCCGCCGGCCTTGACTCCCTGTCAATCCCAGCCATCAGTGCGATGACCAGAAGTGCGGTGCTCAGAATGTGCCCTGGGGCTGGTTATTCTGGGATCAGTGAGTAAAGGTTCCATGAGCACCGGCCACCGTACAAGTGCAGGGAATGAAGGTGTCACTTCAGGGTCGGTTCCGTGACTTTGCTTTCCATGGTGGGTGACCTGAAAGGTGCCTTTTTTACAACCTGCCTTTCTCTCCTGAATATTTCCACCACACATTATTACTATTATTATTATAATTTGAGAGCGAGAACACGCATGAGCTGGGGAGAGAGAGAATCCTAAACAGGCTCCACGCTCAGCATGGAGCCCGACACGGGGCTCGATCCCACGACTCTGGAATCGTGACCTGAGACAAAATCAAAGGCCAGAGGCTTAACCAACTGAGCCACCCGGGCGCTGCCCACCACACATTAGTTCAACTTCAGATGACTAGCTGCCTCTTCGGAGTGCAAATCCTTTTCATTGCAGGGGTGAGGGGTGGGCGTGGGAGCTGGGAGAGGACAGGCAGCACACTGCGTAAGTTATATTCATTAAAACCTTAATTCCACTGCCTTTCTAAGATTCTTTTTTTTTTTTTCTAAGATTCTTTATCAGACCTGGCAAGGGTTCAAACTGGGAGCTGGTGGAAGCTGGTAGAAGCGTCCCCACAGAAGTGTTTTCCTGTGCAGGCTCTGAGGTCAGCAGTGCCTTCAGCTTGGCCGCTCTAGACAGAGCATTGGCTCCCCTGCGCACGACCGGCTCCCGTACTCCCTCCCGAGGACACCCACCGCCTACGTGAAGGCAGGTGTCTCAGGTCATCGTCCGGCTGAATTCTAAGTCCCTTCCGCTCAGGACATGGCATTGGATATTTCCTGTTGAGGGCTGAGCCACAGGGAGGCGACAGGCTCAGATCCAGAGAGAACGGGGCATCTTCTCTTTGGAGTAAGCAAAGCAGTAAAGCGAGACTCAGAAGGGGAGGCTGCCAAGGGAGAAGGGTTACTGAGATACAATAAAAACACGCTTGACAGTTTTGCTTATAATGGAGCCACCACAGGGAGCTTTCCGAGTGCCCACTACCGCCAATTCGCAAAAAGGCTGACCCTTCAGCATGAGACCTCAGTGGAAAGAGAAGGTCCCTCACCTCCTGGCACAGGGCAGAAGGGTAGACTTACCTCCTAATCCCAGACTCGGGGAGTACGCGACCTGGTCAATAACCTCCTACCCTCTGCAAACGTGTTCTCATTTGCTTGCTCCCATCCGCACCGCCTCATGACAAACTGTCTCTTTGTGGAGTCCCCGGTCCTCCGCCGCCCTGTACTTTGCAGAGAGTCTCTCTCATTGCTTCTGATCTCCTTTTTGATGAGCTAACCCCTTTGCATGTTCAGATTTGTTTTTTGTGTACATTCTTTTCAAACTGACGAAAAGCAAAGGGACAGCAGGGCGTTCTTTGATTTCTCTCTCCTGCACATGGAAGATGAATTCTCTGTGTGTGTTTAGAAGTGATTTGCTTCCTCCCAGATTTTATTTTCATGAGGTTAAGAAAGCAATTGAGCAAGGAGTTAAGGATCCCAGGAAACGCGACTGTGGCCGTGTATTACCTACGTGCCATTCTCTGCTTGTGTTCAGACTGGGTTCACCAAGCAAACGGAAGCATCTTTTCTTGTGTCCTTCTCTTCACGTTAACATGTGAAATTACACTAAGGGACAAGATTATCGTTATGTTATCGTTATTGTTTACTTATATCTGCTTTGTTCCGGAAACAATTTAAAGCACCATTATGGGGGCACCGGGGGCGGTGGGGGGGGGGGGGGGGTGGGGCGGGCTCAGTCGGTTAAGCATTTGACTTCGGTCCAGCTCGTGATCTCGCAGTTCGTTCAAGCCCCGCATCGGGCTCTGTGGTGACAGCTTGGAGCCTGGAACCCGGAGCCTGCTTTGGATTCTGCGTCTCCCTCTCTCTCTGCCCCTCCCCTGTGCGCTCTCTTTCAAAAATAAATATTTTTAAAAAATTAAGCAGCATTATGTATGAATTTCTGACCTATGTACAGGAGCAGTTCTATTTGATTTTTTTATCAAATCCACTTTTTAATGATTGATATGTTAATGATGTGATTAATCCATTGGGTTTGATTCATTTAGATCGTCATTTGCGTTTCATCAAGATGTGTTTTCTTTTTTTTTTTTAATTTTTTTTTTAACGTTTATTTATTTTTGAGACAGAGAGAGACAGAACATGAATGGGGGAGGGTCAGAGAGAGAGGGAGACACAGAATCTGAAACAGGCTCCAGGCTCTGAGCTGTCAGCACAGAGCCCAATGCGGGGCTCAAACTCACGGACCGCGAGATCATGACCTGAGCCGAAGTCGGGTGCTTAACCGACTGAGCCACCCAGGCACCCCTCAAGATGTGTTTTCAAGGCGATACTTGATGTCCTTCTCAAAATGCTCCATTTCTCAGCATGGGGAGCCTCTATCTTCTATAAGCAAACAAAATCTGAACCACAGCCTTCTGACTGACAGGAAGCTGAAATCTAAGTGTGGGGAGGTTAAGTAATCCCACCAAGGTTTGCAGAACACTGGAGAAGCCCGCTTTTCCTTATGCCTATGTGTTTTCTATAAGGTGCATTTCTCTATAAGATACACAAGTCTGGGGCACCTGGGTGGCTCGGTCGGTTAAGCGTCTGACTCTGGATCTCAGCTCAGGTCATGATCTCATGGTTCATGAGTTCAATCCCAGCATTGGGCCCTGTGCTGATGGCATGGAGCCTGCTTGGGATTCTGTCTTTCCTTCGCTCTGCCCCTCACCTGCTTGTGCTGTCTCTCTGAAAATAAATTAAAAAAAAAAAAAAAAAAAAGATACACAAGTTTGTACAATTCCTCAAAGAAATCTAGGAGACAATAATCACCACCTACCTCCACAGCAGGCTGAAACAATGCCCTGAAAGCCTCGGGCCCCAAGCATAGGCTTTCTCCAGCTGGTAGAGAAAACTGTGCCCAGGAGCATCCTTTTAGGACACCCCACAGTCAGGATGTGACCTTCTGGGCATTCCGAGTAGGTATGTTGATGTTGAGTTCATACGGAGTTGAGTTCATGTGAAATAGAATGGTTAGGCCAGAAAGGTGGCATGTGTTTTTAATAGGACACAGAACATCAAAAAATGTTGAATACACAGTGAGAAAACTGTTCTCTGCTTTCCTTTTCATTTTCAATTCCTTTTCAGTGCCTCCAATGACATTAAGGAGAAAGTCTCCACTAAATGGTAGTAGACATTTAACACCCCATCTCCCTCTGGCTAAGTTTAACTATCAATAAGGAGCTGGCATCAGGATAAGAACCTTGGGTAAGCAACAGTAGCCAGCCACAATCTACTGATGACGCTTCGTTTTTACTGTATTTGGATTGTTTACCTTCTCTTTCTCTTTTTTAATTTTTTTTAATGTTTATCTATTTTTGAGAGAAAGGGACAGAGCATGAACAGGGAAAGCGCAGAGAGAGAAGGAGACACAGAATCCCAAGCAGGCTCCAGGCTCTGAACTGTCAGCACAGAGCCCGAAGTGAGGCTCGAACTCATGAACCACGAGATCACGACCTGAGCTGAAGTCAGATGCTTAACTGACTGAGCCACCCAGGTGCCCCAATGTTTACCTTCTCTTTCTATCAAGTGATGCTAGTTGTCCACTGAGGTAGTGATATAAAGTCTCATTTAAAATAAACATTTTTTAATGTTTTTAAAAATTAAAAGAAATGATTTTATAGGTGATATGTTTTTTAGGTTTATTTATTTATTTTGAGAGAGACAGAGAGAGTGAAAGAGAATCCCAAGCAGGCTCTACACTGTCAGTGCAGAGCCCAATGTGGGGCTCCAACTCACAAACCGTGAGATCATGACCTGAGCCAAAATCAAGAGTCAGATGCTTAATTGCCTGAGTCATCCAGGTGCCCCTGTTAACAATGACATTTGGGGTAACAGGAAGAAAAACAAAAAGGGTCTTCAATGAAAGACAAGAAGCTAATGTCCTGAGAGCAAAATTGGCATCAATCTCAGAAGAGTTGAGTCTGAGGCCAATATTCCTACTGATAAGCCATGGGAGGTGATGAACGTCTGGTTATTGATCTCTCCACCTATAAAGGAGATATAATAAAAATATTCACTTGGGCCACCTGGATGACTCGGTCAGTTGAGCATCCAACTTTTGATTTCAGCTCAGTTCATGATCCCAGGGTCGTGAGATCAAGCCCCATATCGGACTCCGTGCTGACCATGGAGCCTGCTTGAGATTCTCTCTCTCTCTCTCTCTCTCTCTCTCTCTCTCTCTCTCTCTCTCCCCCCTCCTCCTCCCCTGCTCACTCACTCTCTCTAAAATACATTTTTAAAAATTAAAAAAATATATTAACTTGACCTCTTTACAGATTGGTGTTGAAGGATCAAATGAGAATGTGTAAGGGAAAGTCTGTTACAAACTATAAAATATTATATCCAGGTAAGAGATTATCATAATAAATGAGCAATGGGTGAGGGGGGAGATAAGGGAGGATCAAAGCAAATTAGCCTAAAGAAAATTAATTAGCTAGAAAGAAAATTCTACCGTCCCATTAGGTAGATGGACCTGGGTTTTGGGAAGCCGGGAAGTGACCAGATTGTCATTTGGTTTGTACAAGGGGAGGGATCAGAGGAAGAAAAACAATCAAAAACAAACAAAAGCCTCCTTCAAAGGGAAGACCCCCCCCCCCTCCGGAAGAGAAGAGAAAGCTGGGGAGACCCTAGGTCTGGGTGAAACTCTCATGAGGGTGAAACCACCACATAATGGGCTCTGTGCCTCTTTCCTCACCTGCTCTGGTCCCTCCGAACACGGTTGTGTCCTGACAAGTCCTGGCACATGCAGGTAAGCACTTTGGGTCCACTGCACATGAGGCCACTCGAGCTGTCCTAGATGAAGGGGACGGGAATGGGCAGAGGAAAATGCATTGAGGCGACAACGCTGTTGGCTTCCCTCAGTACTGAACACCCAGGACCCAGTACAAGTGCCTGAAAGAATGGGGGTCCAGGAGGGACTCATTTGGTGAGTGCAAGGAAGAAGAAAGTGGGGGAGGAAGGGAGGGAGAGAGAGAGCAAGAGGAAGGAAGAAGAAAAAGCTCCAGCTTCCAGACCAACACCCCAAGTGAGGGGAGGCCAAAGTGGGAATTTTATCCCATGCCTCCCGGGACGGCAAGGAGACCTTAGGGGTGCTGAGTGTGGGGCTGAGAGTCTACAGAACTGACTCACAACCTCCCTTTGACCACATGCTGTAACTGGGGGATGCTGGGCACATTCCTACCTTCTCTGACTGTGAGCGTGTCTCACCAACACCATGGGAGTGGGCAGACCAGCCTCACACGGAGTAATCGACATTAAATGGGCAGAAAAATATACGCACGCACACATAGTAAGATGGGCCAGAACTGTAGCTTTAGTTGTTACGGTTGTTGGTGCTATTACATACGCTCTACGAAAACGCAGGGGAATTATTTTGATTCTGTTAAAAGTGTGACACGATATGGATTTTTGTTCCATAAACAGATTCTTATAACTTTGCTTCCTAATTAGACTGTATCTGTCATGTCTGTAATTCCTGTGTAATTAAATTGAAATTAAATGTCAATTTGCTTTGAATTACAGAGTAATTCTATGTATACATGCCACGCAATCTGCATTTTGTTAGGAGACGACAACCAAAAATATCCTGACGGTCCCTCTGCAATTACAAAGTGATCTGATTAAGATCAGCATTGACAAACGACCTGCCAAGGCCTGAAGAAGAAAAACCGTGGGCTGGTGGAGGGGTTGGCAGAGGTTAGGTGCAGCGGGGGAGGGGGCAGTGAGCTCACCGATGACCCCTCCACTCCCCAGGAACCCATGAAATCCTGAACTGACAGTGATCGCTTGGGCAGGCGGTGGGGGTGATCCCTTAAATGAAAAAACAAAAAAAATAGAGACCTCAATTACACAACACGCTAACTGGCACGGCTTTCTCTTCGCTCTCGAACCCAGCTGTTTTAATTAGGTTGGCGTTTGAGGTCCTGAATCCCTGGGGCCCCAAAGACAGTGATAAATGTAGAGAGAATATTTCAAACCTCATCCAGGAATGTGATCTTTCTGTAATACATAAAATGCCTTCCATCCTCCAATTTAAAAAAAAAAAAAGAGAGAGAGAGAGAGAGAGGCATGGAAATAATTCCTATTCCATTCCTATCGTATCTGTATCGGTCCTGAGCACAGGAGCCATGGGAAAAGATGAGCTAGGTGGGGACGCGGGGTAAGGAAAGAACCAGAACGTGAAGGAACCAGGAGCAAATGTGGCAGCACAGAGAGGGAAAGATTCCCACCCGGGCTTTCTCCCTCGTCTCCTTCCTCCAAGGCCACTCTGTGGCCAAGGAAGGTCACTTTCCCTCAGCCTCCCTGCCCTCGGCTTTGCCCCCGGCTGCGCTGCTCCCCCAATTATGGCTTCTTTTGGACACTTCAGCAAACTCTACCCTGGCACTCCTCTGTGATGAGGAGCTGGTTATTTCCCGTTTACTCAGTGGACGTCTCCTTCTTCTGCTCCTCCCCGGGCCTCAGACAACCCCCTCCACCTCCCGGCAAAGTCTGCAAGGTCCCCCCAGTGCCAGCCTTCAGAGGTGGGGGAAGGGCCTCGGGGATTACGGGCCAGCAATGCCCAAATCAAGGGGCCGGTCACAGGTTCCCTTTCTTACACGCTATGACCCTAAGCAAATCATTTAACCTCCGTGAGCCTCAGTTCTCCCAAATATAAATGGAAGTTAATATAAACTGTCCTGACTATTGCATAGAGTTGTTGGAAGAACACATTAGCTAACGTAAATGAAGGTGTGCAGGAAAGAGTAAAGACCCGTCCAGGTTTGTTATATCATCCTCCTCCTGGGAGGTATGTTAGCGTTCTCTCTTTTGCAGATGACTAAAAACCCAACCCAGCCCAAGGAGATGGGGGTAGGGGGAAGGGAATTGGGTTTCGGGGACTTTTATAGCTAAAATGTCCGGGGCAGGTGTGGCTTTGGGCCTGGCCAGGTGCAGGGATTGCGCAGGGTCCACTGCGTGGCCCATTCAGCTCACATCCTGCTCAGTTTAAGTTCAGTGGGAAAGAGCATGTTCCAGAAGCTCTCTCTCTCCAACCCCAGGACTCACGATGCTATGATCAACTGGTCGCAAACCAATCATGGTGGCCAAGAGGCAATGGGGCATTCACGGGTACCGGTCCCAGCTTCTGGCCCTGGGTCCAGAAATGCCACCGTCCTCACTATCTGAGCTGCACGGACTGACCCAGAGGAAGTGAATGGCTCTCCAGGGCCCGGAGAACAAGGAAGAATGAAAGTTGGGCAGGATGGTCACACACATGCACCCTCAGACATGAAGCGATTTGTGGCTGGACTCAATCTTAGAACAAGAAGGAAGCAGATGAGCTCAGGTCTAAGGACAGGAGAGGCTCAAGTAGAGAAATTCCTGATTGAAAACAGCAGATAAGGTGAGGAACGGTCGACATTAAATGAGCAAATTGTATCCCTAATTCATGCAGCATAGGAACACCAGACACAGACAGTTCTCTTACAGAAGAAGGAGCAAGAACAGCTACTGATTGACAGGAACTTTACCCAAATGACAAAACGACAGCGGATGTGCAGCAAAGGGTTGCCCGAATTCTGTTTTCCCATCCGGAGGCAGGAACTCCCCGCCATGTCTGCGTTTCTCCCCAAATGGAGTGTTCCTGCCACCTGACCCTGAATAACATGCCTCACTCTTATTTTTTTTTTAATAATTATTTTTGAGAGAGACAGAGTGTGAGAGGGGGAGAGAGAGAGAGAGAGAGAGAGAGAGACAGAGAGAATCTCAAGCAGGCTCCGCACTGTCAGTACGGAGGCGGAGGTGGGACTCAAACCTATAAACCGTGAGATTGTGACCGGAGCCAAAGTCAGACACTTAACCCACTGAGCCACCCAGGCGCTCCATTTTCTTTTTTCTCACTCTTCTCTTTAAAGTGAAAGCTAAGGCACATCCCTAGACCAGCTACTGTGGAGGAGGCATTTAGCCAGCCGTTGGCTCCCCCGCTGGCCAAGGACATCTGCCATGTGACATAGATTCTGATACATCTGCACGAGAATTTTCTTTAAGGTCATTGTGCTTGTGGCGTGCATCTCTTGTGTTCTGAATATTTCAGAATGTTGCATAACGGGCAACACGGAAAAGTCAACACTTTTCTTTCTTTCTGTCTTTTTTTTTAGCTGCCAAGTTCCATGGAAGATATATTTTTTTAAAAAGTGCAACATTTATGGAAAGGAAATTGTTATCGCCGAATAGGTCTTAAACCTAAGCTTATTATTGCTCAGAATGTAAAGCCATCTATCATCTGTGATTGCCTTTTCTATTTGGCCATTTTGGAATTAAAGATGTACCTCTAGGACTTGGGCTCTACACATTATGAGCTTGGCTTTTCCTTCAACATTGATTTTCACTTGGCATGGTTCTCTCCCTCCGGAAGGTCAACTCAGCTGTTCAGAAACCAATAAAGCCACATGTTGGTCCTTGTGTTTATGTTCTCCTTTTCGTCTAAGTAATTATTATCTGGACATGGGAATTTAAAACTCATAAGGTATATAAAGGGATACATTGCAAAGCAAGAGCCCCCAGGGCACAGGCCCAGAGTCTGTCACTGTTTGTGTGTCTTTTCATACACATGGATGTCCCATGCCTATTCAAACTGTTTATATATATATTTTTTAATTTTCCCATGAAGGGCACATAGTATATATTTTTCTGAAACTTGTTTTGGCTTCTGTTTTAGTTTTGGTTTTTTTTAATGTTTTTATTTGTTTTTGAGAGAGAGCGAGAGAGAAAGCATATGAGCATGTGGGGCAGAGGGGGACAGAGGATCCGAAGCAGGCTCCACGCTGACAGTGTGGAACCTGTTTGGGATTCTCTCTCTTTCTGCCCCTCCCCTGTTCTCTCTCTCTCTCAAAAATAAATAAACTGTAAAAATATTTTAAAAGGTATAAAAGTGTATTTACGAAAAAGTAAGCTTCCTAAATACCACTGTTTGAAAGCCATTCTGTTTCCATTGTGTCTGTTACCTGCTTTTTTATATATCCCTAGAAATGGAATGTTCTATACCTCCCCTTTTCTCATTTAACCATGTATCTTGGTTATTTGGCTATGTATCAGGATATAAAGAGGTTCTCATTCTTTTTTACAGCTGAATAGCATTCTATAGAAGAGTGTGCCATAATTTAATTCAGCCAGTCCCCTTTTAATGGATTTGTAGATTATTCCGAGTTTTTTTGCTAGTTCAAACAATGCTGCAATAAATAATCTTCCAGACACATCATTTGGCGAAAGGACGCATATGTCCAATGGAGGATACATTTCTAGAAATAAAACTATTGGGGCAAAAGGTAGCTGTATTTTAAAATATGGTAACTACTGCCAGATTGCCTTCTATGGAGGTTGTTACCAAATTACATTCCAACAGGAATTTATAGGCCTGACTGTGTCCCCACGCTCCCACCTTACCAGAATACACATAATGCATAAAGGAACTTTTTGAACTTTGCCAAACTGAGAAATTAAATGGTATTTCATTATGGTATTAATTTGAGTACCTCATCTTGCAAATAATCATTTTAATATGTTTAAAAAACATTTATAGGGGCGCCTGCGTGGCTCAGTCGGTTAAGCTTCTGACTTCGGCTCCAACCACGATCTCACAGTTTGTGAGTTCAAGCCCTGCGTCGTGCTGACAGCTCAGAGCCTGGAGCCTGATTCGGATTCTGTGTCTCCCTCTCTCTGTGCCCCTCCCCCACTCTCTGTCTCTCTCTGTCTCTCTCTCTCTCTCAAAAATAAACATTACAAGAAATTTCTATTTCCTTTGCTGTGATCTGACTTTTCATATTTGTCTATTTGTTCTATTGGTTTGGTGTTCTCCTTACTGACTTGGAGGAGATTTTTGTACACTAAGGAAAGTAGCTCTTTGCACGAACTGTTAAGTTATAACTTCCCGTTTGTCTTCGACTTTACTTTTTTGTCGTGCAGAAACATAGATTTTTTTTTTTTTTTTTTTTTTTTTTTTTTTGAGACAGAGAGAGACAGAGCATGAACGGGGGAGGGTCAGAGAGAGGAAGACACAGAATCTGAAACAGGCTCCAGGCTCTGAGCCGTCAGCACAGAGCCGATGCGGGGCTTGAACTCACGGACCACGAAATCATGACCTGAGCCGAGGTCGGCCGCTTAACCGACTGAGCCACCCAGGCGCCCCCAGAAACATGGATTTTTATATAGACTAATTACCGGTCTCTGATGCTAAAGGCTTTATGTGGCACATAGAAATGGCTTCCCCAAGCCGGAGATTATTGTTTTAATTTTTTTCTTTTTTTTTTTTTTTTCCTGGCATGGTTTCAAACGTGTGCAGATTTTGCACTTAAATTTTTGGCAGATATTGATAAATTGTCTTGCGGAAAGATTATACTCACCTATGTTCCCAGGGACACTGCATGTTTACTCTTTGAAGTGTCTGTTGTTTGTCTCCTACAAATTGCCCATTCTTGCCTCCTTAACAGCCTTGGGAGCAAAGGCTGTGTCTTCGATCTAATCCATCTTAAGTCACAGCATCGAGCACAGGACTGTGCACGTGAAGGACAATCACGAAGGTTCTCTTTTTTTACTGGGAATAATTTCTGACCAAGCAAGGATGGTGTGCCACATTGCTGGCCACCTTCCACGCCAAGTGGTGCTGGCAAGGTGAGCCATGCTGCATCGGAGACGACAGTCTCTGAAGCACAAATGAGAATTATGGTCTACTTGGTTTTGGACTTTAATGAATTTATACATGAAGTTTTACAAAGCACGGTAGTTAAAATCCTGCTAACTGCATATCAAGGATCTCCATTATTGAGGGGAGGTGAATGCATGAAATCGGGAATCCTCCCTAAGTCCAGAATGCTACCTGTTAGGGGAGCCTGGGTGGCTCAGGTGGTGAAGTGTCTGACTTCGGCTCAGGTTGTGATCTTGCGGTCTGTGAGTTCGAGCCCCACGTGGGGCTCTGTGCTGACAGCTCAGAGCCTAGAGCCTGCTTCGGAGTCTGTGTCTCCCTCTCTCTGCCCCTCCCCCACTCACACTCTGTCTCTCTCTCTCAAAAAAAAAAAAAAAAAAAAAAAAAAAAAAGAATGCCACCAGTTAGGACACTCAGGGAAGTGCATTGGGTCCTGAAGGGTGAGTCCCTGAGCAAAGTAGACTAAACCAAAGAGACAGACTGTGCTTACTTGAAAGCATGTTTAACCCCTCAATAACATATAATTTATGGAATGTTATTAAATATGGACCTATTGGTACAGAGCAGAGAGGCTCTTGGAAAACAATTCTCTTCCCTGTGGCCTGCTCTCCCTGGGCTTATATGGAAGTTTAATTCATTCCCTTAAATTAAAAAAATAACTATATAATGAAATATGGTGCTTCGGCAGAATGCAAAAGCCTTCCGATGAATTCAACTCTCTTTCCCATCACATTGGCAAACAGAGAGACACGAATTGTATAAATTGGTACAACAAGAGGCTGGGGGAAAATCAGAGCCACACCTTTCCTACAATTGCTGGGTTTCTCTCAAAGAACAGATCTCAGCTTCATCTTCCCTTCCTAAGATTCCAAAATCTCGGTGAAAATCTCCAAGGTAGAAGGCTTCATAATTAAGGGACTCAGGACCTGATGAGGTAATAGTGGACATTTGTGGTCCTTTGACAGCTCAGTGTGTTTCCTCTTCTGGTTACAGCCCCTCAACGTTCCTTGAGGCAATCAGTTGTCTCCAACTTCTGTGTTTTCAGGATGTGCTTGACTCCATCCCTGGGGGGACTGGCATGTTATTTAGGTTTGTGAGTCAGTGTCTTCTCTTCCTTAGCGGTGGTGGTTAGGTCAGGATCAGGTACGCCATCCAACTCACATTTGATGTGACCTAGACCTGAGGCTTTTCCTGGAACAATTTTGGGAAAAAAAAGTGCTCTTTCTGCTGGGACAGCATAGCTGAGAACAATGGGGTCAAGGGTCTATTTGAGAAGGAAACTAACTGGGAGCAAAGTAAGGCTGAGGGATAGAGGGAGCTCTCCAGTCCTAAAGACCTGATATGACCCCCTGTATCCAGCTATGCCAGAGACAGGTCAGCAGATTAATTCCTCATCTCTCCCGCTTTAAAATTTTAGGTCGGGGGCGCCTGGGTGGCTCAGTCGGTTAAGCGTCCGACTTCAGCTCAAGTCATGATCTTGTGGTCCATGAGTTTGAACCCCGCGTCGAGCTCTGTGCTGATAGCTCAGAGCCTGGAGCCTGCTTTGGATTCTGTGTCTCCTTCTCTCTCTGCCCTTCCCCCATTCATGCTTTGTGTCTGTCTCTGAAAAATGAATACACACAAAAAATTGTAGTTTGAACCGGGTTTCTGTCAGTTACAATCGATGGAGTCCACTAACATGGTAGAAGGAATAGGCGAGGCAAAGTCCGTTCATGAGTGAATCTGTGACAGATTTCATAAATATGGTCCCATGTCAATCAATCAAGGCAACAAATTAAGCCTGGGAATATTTGTGATGTTTTACACAATCTCATTTAGCAATAATGCGTAAACTGTCATTAATTCCCATTTGTAGTCCCTCCACTAGAAACTTTTTCTGGTTTGTTTTGCTTCCCTGTCAGTCTCAGTAAGATACTGTATATCCATTCCACTTTGATGTAGATAAACAAACATTATAAGGCATTCTCTATGACTCAAATTGAATTCCACACAGTCAAGGGGCACCTGGGTGGCTCAGTCGGTTAAGCGTCTGACCCTTGATTTCAGCTCAGGTCATGATCTCACGGTTCATGAGATGCAGCCCTGCATCAGACTCTGCACTGACAGCGTGGAGCCTGCCTGGGATTCTCACTCTCTCCCTCTCTCTCTGCCCCTCCTCCACTCGTGCACGCAGGCTCACTCTCTCTCTCTCCCTCTCTAAGTAAGTAAATAAACTTTATAAAATATATATTTAAAAAGAAATCCACACAGGAAAGAGGTACACAGGCACACAAAAATGCCCACATGTGATATAATTTCATGACAAAGAGTCTCATCGCTCATCTGTACCATGGATGATTTACAAAGACAATTTAAGAAACAATTTAGTGACAATGAGACGTATTTAAAATAGCCTAATGAAAACGTTTCCAGACTCAAGTTCTCCAGAAACCTGCAAATGTAGGAGAGTATCTTCACTTGTTAAAACCAACTATGTTTAATAGCTGAAAATGTTCTAGACCAATGGTTCTCAAGCTTGTTTGTATATCAGAATCGCCTGGAAAGATGATATACACATATACAGTTTTCTGCTGGGGGAACCAAGTTGACAGAAGCAGAGTTAGGTCCTATACTATACCTTTGACTTACAACCTGTGTGCTATTCCCAGGATCTAAAAACAATGATAACAGTCAAGCGTATGGATATATGTATGTATATTCACATATACATAACTGGACACAGTCTGGCTCAGTCATGATCTCATAGTTCCTGAGTTCTAGCATCGGGCTCCATGCTGAAAGTGCAGAGCCTGCTTGGAATTCTCTCTCTCTCTCCCTCTCTCTCTGCCCCTCCCCTGCTCTCTCTCTCCCTCTCTCTCAAAATAAACAAATAAACTTTTTAAAAAAAGAATATCAAGTTTAAAGAGTTTGAACACTTTTCCTGAGGTCATACAACAGGGCAAATCCAGGACTTTAAACCCAAGACCCTTAACCACTCCAAAATACAGATATGACAGCCCGTGTCACAATTGATGCATGAAATCAATAACTGAACTTTACTAGCAACATCATTAGAGAATTGGATAGAGTAATACTGCTCACAAAGGGAAAATAAGCAATGCAAACAGTTCCTAAAAATAAAGACATGTATCCTAGAGAGCTGAAAGCAGTCTCTATTTAACTCCTTAGAAGCCAATTTTAGAAGGAAAAAAAAAAAAACTGTTGCCAGGTTATCTGAAAGGTCTGCATACAAGAAACTGTATACCCTCCATTACTACAAAGACCTATATCTCATCTTTTCTCTTCCCTTCCTTTAATTAAGAATCTGAGTCCCAACAGATGTCTTGGGTGTTGATGCACGGGTCCAGAGAGGGGCATCCCACAGGCATCTAATTCACGCCACCAAAAGCCACGGTAACAGGGTGGAGACAGGGAGTAGATTTTTCCAGTGTGTAAATTACACAAGTCCTTTGTTTTTGTTTTTGTTTTTTTTTTGCTTTTTCTCCCCCTTAACTGCAACTAAACGGCATCAAAAACATATCCCTTTTAGAGGCAGGCAGGATACAGGAAGATTTTAAAACCATCTAGAAATAGTAGCAACTGGTATATAATAAAGAGAAGATTCTGAGAGAACACCAAATTGCAAGAGTTTGGGAAGGGCAGTTTAAAGAATGGGCCTGGGGTGCCTGGGTGGCTCAGTCAGTTAAGCAGCAGACTTTGGCTCCGGTTATGGTCTCAAGGTTCCTGAGTTCGTGCCCCACAGCTAGTTCTCTATTGTCAGCACAGAGCCCACTTTAAATCCTCTGTCCCCCTCTCTCTCTGCTCCTTCCCCACTTGCTTTCTCTCTCTCTCCCTCTCAAAAAGAAACATTAAAATAAAGAAAGAATTGGCCCCTACACTGGTAACAAACAAGACAATACAATCTCGGGTTCCTTCCCAGCTCTGAGTCACTTCATCTTCCCTAGGACGCCCTTATTGGGAAGTTTTATTTTTGATGCGTTAATAAGATCAGGACAACCTCATAATGCGGTAAAGGTTATTTATATCGCAATATTCTATGCCAGGGTCCGTGCATTTTGTATAAACAGAACTTCAGGCTTTCAGCTCTGGCCAGCATAGCCTCTAACGGTACCGGTAGGCTGCCTGAGCATTTTTAATGGTGAGCATCTCATATACCACTGGTTGCCAACATCCATATGCTTTTGTCAAATATCCTGCTGCTGGGTACTGAACAGCTAATGGAAAAAGCACTCTGACAATAAAACATCAGTGCTTGACTTTCTGGCTTAGTAATGTTTTTTCACATTAGGCATGGCAAATGGGGACCTATCGAGATGTCTCTTGAAGAGATAAACATTCTTGCCATTGTCCTTCAACAATTTCTGAAGATGCTAAAGTAAATTAGGATAAACTTGACAGATATTTAAGCATGTCAATGCCTTTGACAGGTCTTCCGTGTTTTTCTTTAAACTTTTAAAAATGTTTATTTATTTTTGAGAGAGAGAGAGAGAGACAGAGTACAAGTGGTGGTGGGGGGGGGGGAGGCAGAAAGAGAGGGAGACACAGATTCCAAAGCAGGTTCCAGGCTCTGAGTTGTCAGCACAGAGTCCAGTGTGGGGCTCGAACTCACAAGCCATGAGATCATGACCTGGGCCGACGTCAGACACATAACCGAATGAGCCACCCAGGCGCCCCTCCTGCCCCCCACCCCCCATCTTTCATGTTTTTTGTATTCCCATTCCTCCTCTAATATATGGCAAAGAAAGCCTTCTGGCTCTCTGGATCACAGGAGAGTACTGTGTCCCTTCCTTCCCTCCCTCCATCCTTCCTTCCTTCCTTCCTTCCTTCCTTCCTTCCTTCTTTCCTTCCATTTTTCCCTCCCTCCTTCTTGCCATTTTTCCTTCCTTCCTTCCTTCCTTCCTTCCTTCCTTCCTTCCTTCCCTCCTTCCTTCCATTCATTTATTGATCACCTACTATATGTCAGCTATTGTGCACAAAGACTATGTGAAGATGGCTCATCCCCAGCCTTCAATCCTCACAGTCTAGTGAGAAGTGAGGAACAGCGCGCAAACAATCAAGAAGCAACATCATCTGAAATCATCAAAAACTGTAAAAGTTTGGCAAGAGGGCAAATGTCATCGCCTGCTCTGGAGGCTGAGAGAAGTCTTCTCAGAAGAGGTAATATTTGAGCCGGATGTTGAAATAAAAGTAAAAGTCAATGAGGAAAAGAAGAAGGAGAGATATTCCAAGACATTGTGCGATGTGCAAAACCAAGAGACATTAAAGAGCGTGGAATTCTTAGATTCACAAAGAACTCTGGCAAAGTCACTAACAAATGGATGAAGGGACATGTCGGGAATAGATGCTCTAAATACAACCAGTAGCAGATTCTGACCGGTCTTATATGGCAAGCTGAGGAGTTTGGTGTCACCTCGTAGGCAAGGAGCTCTTTACGAACGCAGTTGTTGAAAGTTGGTGACAGGCTCAAATAGTTGGTATGTCGTCAGTCATACCTCCTCTCGCTGAGGTGAACCAACAGTAAGAAAACAGTCACTCTGTGGCATGAGAAATCTCACTGAGGCACAAAGAAGGATTTAGAGGCAGCAACATTGGCTAAATATTGGAATGTGTTCCTCAGAGGGGTTGGAAAATCACCTCGGGAGGTCTTTAAGAATAGACTAAATTATCATTTGTCTTAGATGTGTCGCATGTGATTACCCATTAGGGCAAAGGGATTCACTTCAAGTCTCTTCCCGATGTACAGTTCCATTGTTCACAGCATATTGTAGTGAACAGAGCCCCGCATTGGTTAGCAATTTGTACTTGATCCTGTGGTTGCAGACAGATGACGAGATTACAGAAGCGGAATGTGCACTTGAGAAATATGCATAGAGTGAATGCTGCATGCAGGGGAAACTATCGATCTGTTGAAGATAAAGCAACCTGGTTTATGAAGGAGGTAAATTTCCCCTGAATTTCTCAGAGGCTCGTGATATAACCTTGATGTAACTCCACTTTTCTTAAGGCTATCTGAACACGAAAGCAGGTACCATCAGGCATGAGAAGACACAATAATGAGCTACAGCAGGAATAAAAGAACTCATCCCAGATTAACTCGCTATGTGGGGGTGCCTTGCGTCATTGCTCAGGGAAGTAGTTAAAACTAGCTATTATGGAAGGTGCCCTCTGAGACTATTAATAATCCCCCGAAATTTCGTAGTTTTAGAGTTTAGCAAGCACATCCACGTGCATTATCACCTTAGCTGCTGTTCGCGAGAAAACGGCAGCGGACAGGCTTTTACAAATGAGAACACTGAGGCTGGGAAATTTCAATTACCTGCCCATTCTACTTAGCTACTAAGTAGCCTAACCTGGACTTAGCCAATATCGAAACACTTTATCTGACTCTGAGTTCCCAGCAATCTTTCCAGAGGAAGGGAGTTAACAGTTGGGAGGAACAAGAGAAAGAGAGAAATTGAAGCCACGATCTAAATACAATAAGGTGGGGCACCTGGGTGGCTCAGGCGGTTCAGCGCCCAACTTTGACTCGGGTCATGATCTCAAGGCTCGTGAGTGCGAGCCCTGCGTCGGGCTCTGTGCTAACAGCTCAGATCCTGGAGCCTGTTTCAGATTCTGTGTCTCCCTCTCTCTCTGACCCTCCCCTGTTCATGCTCTGTCTCTGTCTCAAAAATAAACGTTAAAAAAAAAAAAATTTAAACTTAAAAAATAAGTAAATAAATAAATAAAATAATGCTAAATCAAGCAAAGACCCGAGCTTTAGTTTCATCTCAGGATCATGAATAATCCCAAAGTGGATTCTCAAGTGGCAAACACCTATTCTTGGTAAAAACCAGCTTTTGGACGAAGAAAAATCTCCTAAAACACTGATGAAGTAACAGATGAAAGAGAAGTTAATACTAATAATGAATAATAAATAAGTAACCATAATAGAGAGCTTTCTAATGTAGCTCTGCGTGATGGATCTTGTTAGCAAAATAACACTGGATTGATAATTTCATTAAACTATAACAAGTGAATTTTTTTTAATTTTTTTAATGTTTATTTATTTTTGAAAGAGAGACAGAGAATGAGTGGGGGAGGAGCAGAGAGAGAGGGAGACACAGAATCCGAAGGAGGCTCCAGGCTCTGAGCTGTCAGCACAGAGCCCGATGCGGGGCTCGAACCCACAAACTGTGAGATCATGACCTGAGCTGAAGTCGGACGCTTAACCGAGTGAGCCCCCCAGGCTCCCCTATAACAAGTGAATTTTACTGAAACTAAAATATCATTGGTTATAAGATGCACTATTACCTTATGTCCTGAGAAAGAAAAAACGCTGCCAACTGCAATACGCCATCGATTTTAACCTGTGTCATGGTTCCGAGGGTGCTAAATGAAGAAAAAAATTCTGCATTTTAAAACATGTGAAATACAATGGTTACATATATTCAGACCAGGGGGTTAATAATAACCGGAAGGGGCGCCTGGGTGGCTCAGTCGGGTAAGTGTCCACCTCTTGATTTCAGCTCAAGTCATGATCTCAGGATTCTTGAGTTCGTGACGGCACAAAGCCTGCTTTGGATACTCTCTCGCGTTCTCTGCCTCACCCTCCCCTCTCTTTCTCTTTCCCAAAATAAATAAATAAATTTATTTTGTTTAAAAAAAATTGTTAACGTTTATTCATCTTTGAGACACAGAGACAGAGCATGAGCAGGGAAGGGGCAGACAGAGGGAGACACAGGATCTGTCGCAGGCTCCAGGCCCTGAGCTGTCAGCACAGAGCTCGATGTGGGACTCGATTCACGAACTGTGAGATCAAGACCTGAGCTGAGGTCAGACGCTCAACTGAATGAGTCGCCCAGGTGCCTCCCCTGGGGCTTAGTTTTTAACGATAGAAACATCTTTAGACGTAGACAGTAGAGGGTTTTGTTCTAAGAAACCATATACAAGGGAATAATAACAGGTAAGAGGAAAACATTTTACTAAAGCAAAACATTCTAGGGACCACGGAGTTATAGAATCATCTAAAGGGATGTAGGGTAGTCATCTGACCCATAAAAAAAACCAAAAACTGGAAGGGGATCCACCCAGTAGATGGATCCTGGGGTACGTAGACTTCAAGTCCAAGAATACAAAAGGTGTCTGAGGCATCCAGTTGGCCCTTGCAACTTGTCAGTAAAGCTTCAACATAATAAATCCTTGAAGTAGTGTTTTTCTATCAAAAAATAGAAATATTTTTAAATGTGATGAATACTCTCAAATTGCCTTCCAAAATGTAGTAGTTTATACGCACAGAAGTACATGGAGGGGCGCCTGGGTGGCTCAGTTGGTTGGGTGACCGACTTCAGCTCAGGTCATGATCTCGCAGTTTCTGAGTTTGAGCCCTGCGTCGGGCTCTGTGCTGACAGCTCGGAGCCTGCAGCCTGCTTCAGATTCTGTGTCTCCTCCTCTCTCTACCCCTCCGCTGCTCACACTCTGTGTCTCAATAATAAATAAACATTAAAAAAAAAAGTACATGGAAATTCTCATTTTCCTATAACCCCACCACCCTTAAGTATTATCAGTGATGAAATGATTATAAATATAATAGATAAAACATGAAAAATCATATATCATTTGAATTCAAATCTCAACATTATTAGCAACGTTTAGAATATTCTCATCTGTTTTTTGATCATCTGAATTTACTCTTCCAAATCACTTGTTGATAGGTTTTGTGTAGTTTCCTATTGGGTATTGTCTTCACTTCACTGATATGTAAAAACTTTTTATATATCACTGATATGCTACTATATATATATGTATATATATATATATATATATATATATATACATATATATGCACACACACACACTTACATAGAGTTATCATACATATAGATTACTCCTTGATCCATCATTTATTCATTAATGTTATTTGTTGTGTGGACTTTTTTTTTGCCATATCATGCTTTTAAAATTATATATAGTATGTATCTTGGGGCACCTGGGGCGCTCAGTCAGTTAAGCATCTGACTTGGGCTCAGGTCGTGATCTTGCATTCAATGGGCTCAAGCCCATGTCGGGGCTTTCTGCTCTCAGCACGGAGCCAGCTTCGGATCCTCTGTCTCTCTGTCTCTGCCCCTCCTCTGCTCAGGCTCTCTCTCAAAAATAAATAAACATTTAAAAAAATAATAACTAACCAAATAAAATTTTACCTAGTCATGTATCTTAATCTTCTTCTTTATGATTTATGTGTCGTGTATCATACTTAAAAGACTTTAGTTACCTGAAAATAAAGTATTGCCTTTAGTATTTTCATTGTTCTGTTTTTTTCGTTCAGATCTTTAACCCAATGGAATTTATTTATATATTTGGTACAAGTAGATATTTAACTTTTTATTTTCAAACGGAAATCCAATTATCCCAACGTCATTTATTACAAAATACATTCCTGCTCCACAGATTTCAAATGTGATCTTTTTTTTTCCTTCTAGATCTCAGTGGATCCTCTTTAGTGTTTCATTGGTTCACTTATCCATCACGCACCTGGGCCACAATGTTTTAATCATATTATTTTAGAATTCCTTAATGCCTAGGAAGGCAAGTCTCTCTACAATAATATCACTTTAAAAAATTGTTTAATCTTTTGAAATGTTTTGCAAGTGTTTAAACAAACTTCCACATACAGTCTTTCAAATAATGTTTAAAAAAAAATTGGCCAAGTCCCCTTCCACTGACTTTCCATCAAAACTGCATTACAAAATATGATAGAAGTTTCAAAAGATTGGCAATAAGAGTTTAAGAAAGATGCCATCCTGAATGCTACATTTATTCGGTTGTAAATCTCTTTGGGCAAAATGCCACTTCTGACTTCATGAAGACTGACATTCCTTATTACCTCTAGTCTGAGACTTTCCACAGTTGCTGTTGCTATCATTAATGAGACCTTAAAAGCTCATATTTAAAAAAAAAGTTAATGTCAATTAACCATTTGTTGTGGTAGAATTAAACTACCTCCGTATATTCACCTTGCTTCCAAACACCTTGGTGAACTTTATGATTGGTGTGGATTCTACTTTACTGAGGTCCATTTGACTTTCTAGGCATAGGGTCATGTTTTCTGCATATAATGAATGGTAACTGTGTCTTTTTTTTTTTTTTTTTAAGATTTTTGTTAATGTTTATTTATTTTTGAGAGAGAGTGTGAGCAGGGGAGGGGCAGACAGAGAGGGAGACACAGAATCTGAAGCAGGCTCAGGCTCTGAGCCGTCAGCACAGAGCCCGACGCAGGGCTCGAACCCACAAATCGCGAGATCATGACCTGAGCCCAAGTCAGATGCTTAACCAACTGAGCCACCCAGTGGCTCAGACCCCGGTGTCTTTTCTAATACTGCCTTGATACTTTTCATACTGCATTAATTAGAATCTTCCCAAATTCGGAGGGAGGTGGGAAATGAGGGGAAAAAATGACAAATGCCATTTCCCCCGCCCTGAATTTAAAGACAATACATTTAGTATTTAATGTGACAGTTGCTATTTATGTCTAATACTGTTGTTGTTTTTTTTTAAGATTTTATTTTTAAGTGGTCTCTTCACCCCACATGGGGCTTGAACTCACAACCTCCAGATCAAGAGTAGCACACTCCACTGACCCAGCCAGCCAGGTGTTCCCCCCCCCCCCCCCCCCCCCCTTTTTTTTTTTTTTTTTCACATTTAGGAGTTTGCTATTTCTTCCTATTTGTTTTTGAGCTTCTGCAAAGAATGCATGCTTAGCTGATGGAGTTACTAATCTACTATCTTTGTATTTCTCGAATAAATCCCATGTGATCACACTCTATTTGCTAAAATAATTTAAAGCATTCTGGAATGCCTAGAATAAATCTCACTTGACCATGAGGTCAAGTCAGTAAGTCTAGTAAGTAAGACTACTTGTAGTTCGGGCACTCTTTCTGTTGCTCCCTGGCACTCTGGGAATCTCTGAGCACATAACTCCCCAATCATTCTTTGCTGGGCTTTGTGGAGTTTGTCTTCATGTGCTCTCGGCAGAAACCTTAAGAAAAGGCCGGGCTGGTCTTCGAGCTTGTGCTTCTCTGCTGGACTTTCAATTCTGGAACTCTGCATTACAGCGTCTGGTCCTTTCAGTCCCCCAGCCCCAAAACGCCACTCCCCATCCTCCACAACGAAGCAAGGGTTCTTTGTCTTTCTTGGTTTTCTTATCCCCATGCCTATGTCCGAATATCTCCTCCAAGCGTTAAGCCAAGATCACAGGGCTTACATCATCGGCTCCCTTGTCTCAGGGATCGCGGTGCGTGCTGCCGGTCTTCCAATAGCTAAAAACAGTTGTTCCGTAGACTTTGTCCAGTTTTACTGCAGAAGGTTACATCTGGTCATTGTAACTTCTCTGAGGATGCAAGTAGAATTCCCAGTGCCTTTTTGAGGACAGATAGTTGATACCTTCTGTCATTTCTGCAGTACTTAATTCTTTGTTCAGTTTTGGTTTTGGCCACCTCGCTCGAAGCAATTTGCGTCATTTTAATTCTCTTACAAAATGATCGAATTCATTTATAGTCTCAGTCTTAAATAATTACTCTCTTCCACTGGTAACATCGCCACATGGAGCCAAGAGCAAGAGAGGACCCACAGTGAAATCTGAATTCCCGGTAAACAATAAATAATAATTTAAGTACGTCCCATATATTTGAGACATTATTGGAAATATCCCTTAGATTGTTATCCTAGATTATCTGCTGTTTTTCGTAAATTCTAATTTGACTGAGTGTACAGTATTTTATCTGGGAAGCCTATCTATTATGCATCTTTATAAAACAAAAAACAACAAAAAAAAAAGGTCCGGTTTTTTGATTAAGTCCAGTGTATTTGTTGGTTTCAGTGGTAGGTTTGTTTTTTAATTTTATTTTAATGTTTATTTTTTTTTTTTTGAGAGAGAGACAGAGACAGAGTGTGAGCAGGGAAGGGGCAGAGAGAGAGGGAGACACAGAATCTGAAGCAGGGCCCAGGCTCTGAGCTGTCAGCACAGAGCCCAACGCGGGGCTCGAACTCACAAACCAGAGATCATGACCTGAGCTGAAGTTGGACGCTCAATGGACTGAGCCACCCAGGCACCCCAAGGTTTTTTTTTTTAAATATAGCAATTTCTGCCTCACATTTATTAATTTCTTGCTCTCTTGCTTTCACTTGTGGTTTGTTTCTCCTTTTCTAGTTTTCTAAGTGTTCAAGTCATTTGTATTAAAATAAAAAAAACATCTGAAGTCATGAATTTTGCTGAGTGCAGCTCCATTCACATCATGGAGATTTTTCAGTGAAGGGAGGTCATTTGCATTAATTGCTAAAGCATTTGTAATTTCGGTTTTTTATTTCCTCTTGATTCAAGAGTCATTTAGAAAAGTTGTTTTTTTGTTTTTTTTTTCCAAGTCCTGAGTGGTTTTTTATTATTTTGTTTTACCACTGAAATCTAATATTGTGACTTTTTGGTCAGGATGTGTCCTCCAAGTGTTCTAGTTTAAGAAAAAATGTTAGAGCTTTTGCAGGCCAAGTGTTTAATTGAATTCTGCACACACTTTATAAGCAGAAGAGGGTCATATATGTACTCCCTCTTTATTGGGTTCAAATAGAGAAATATAATAAAGCCGGTTAATTGTGTTATTTAAATCCTTCAAATTTTTACTTCTCTTTGGCCCAGTTCACCTTGAACAAGATCCACAATGAACTTTTGCTCAAGACTTGTAAATGCAGCAAGCTTTTCTCTCCATGATTTATGATGCCTTTTGGAAACATGGCTGGGTAGCTATGAAAAGTGTCCTTTTACAGGGATTTATTAGATAATGTATCATTGAAAGCCAATTAGCCCCTTGTTCAGAATATAGTAAAGGCCAAAAACATGAACGAGATTATGTAGACAAGATGCTTTAGACAATTCACCAAAGCCGGGTTTGCCCATCCCTCTACATAAAAAGCAAGATAGTCATTGTTTTAATCAATGGATTGTTTGAGGGGATATGGAGAAAGAAGGCTGTGAAGGATTTTTGTAAGGTCTTACGTGAGCTTCCGGAGGGAAAGCCTGGAAAGGCCCAATCGGAATTTTACGCATTGCTAACAAGTTGGTAAAAATAACAACACTCCCCCACCCAAGGTTGGATGCCACTAATGCTAACGAGTCAATTACAAAATGAAAGCGAGAGGGAAGCCCACATTTATATGTAATTAGGAGTTGTTTTCAGTTTTCAGCCCTATCAACCACAGATTTTTGTGAATTAAGTAGACAAGACTTTCAAAATGTGGACTTTTTTTCAGCGTTCTGAGCTTTTCAATGGAGAACACCTATTTTTTGAAATACAGTTGATCCTTGAACAACGCAGGTGTTAGGGCACTAACCCCCTGCATGGTCACAAATCCACATATAACTCCGGACTCCCCCAATACTTAACTGCTAATAACCTACCACTGACTGGACGCTTTACCAATAACATAGTTCATTAACAAATAGTTGTTAGTTATATGCATTTGACACTGTATTCTTACTATAAAGTAAGCTGGAGAAAATATTAAGAAAATCATAAGGAAGAGAAAATACATTTATAGTACTGCATATGGAGGGGTAACTGGGTGGCTCAGTTAAACGGCTGACTTTGGCTCAGGTCATGATCTCGCGGTTCGTGAGTTTGAGCCCCGTATCGGGCTCTCCATTCTCAGTGCAGAGCTGGCTTCAGATGCCCCCCCCCCTCTTTCTTTCTCTCTCTCAAAAATAAAAAATAAACATTAAAAAAAGTTGTATAATACTGTATATGTATAGTACTGCCCTGTATTTCTTGAAAAAAAAATCAAGAAGTATAAGTAGACGCATGTAGTTCAGACCCATGCTGCTCAAGGCTCAGCTGTGCTGTCTGAACTGGCTGGACCAAGGACTGGTATTATCATCATAAAAACATCACTCTCTGTGATGCAGTGATAGAGCTAGTGCTCTCAACCTTCCTGAGTGTCTTAGGGAGACCAAGCCATCACTAACCTTCATCTACTTGACAATGCGAGGCTTCGGGTGCCCTTCTCTGCATCAAGGTTAGAGCAAAAGCTGAGGAATTAGATCACAAAGGCTCACATTCCGAGTCTGACATTTCATAGATAAATTATGTAATCTCTCTCCAAGGCTCGGTCCCTCCATTTTAAAATGGAGAGGATGATGATAATGCCTTCCTCCAACACAGTGCTCATAAAGCATCCATCACAAACCTGACACTCAATAAATAGTACATATTGTTAGATGGTATTTTGTAAGCATGCTATCTTGATTTTGCAAAATCCCTAAGCAGAAATGGTTTTCACATGGCTTCTTTAAAGCATTTCAACATCCTGGTCCTCACGCTTTTTAAGAGTGATACCATCCATGCCTTTTACAATGAGCAACCCCAGTCAATTTTTTTTTTTAATTTTTTTAATGTCTATTTATTTTTGAGACAGAGAGAGACAGAGCATGAATGGGAGAGTGTCAGAGAGAGAGAGGGAGACACAGAATCTGAAACAGGCTCCAGGCTCTGAGCTGTCAGCACGGAGCCCGACGCGGGGCTCGAACTCACGGACCGTGAGATCATGACCTGAGCCGAAATCGGACGCTTAACCGACTGAGCCACCCAGGCGCCCCAACCCCAATCAATTTTAAAGATGATCAATGGTGCCATGTTCCAATCACTACAGTTGTATACTATTTTAGAAAACTGATGAAAGGGATTCACCCAAACCATTGACCAAGTCAACTCAATGACCTCAAGCATATAGTACAAATGACTCTCCCCAGTAAGGCTGCTCACCAAGGCTTCTCCCTATAACCAATGTCAGAAGGTTAACATTTGGTAATTCACCCTACACTGAAAACTGAAAAAAATCTCTACATTTGGATTGTGGATTCCAAAAGAGTCCAGATCCTGTCCTTTTTTGCATGTTGTATCCAGAAGCTAGAACAATGTCTCACTCACTATCGAAAGTACAGTACGTATTTTTTTAACTGAGATATAATTGACATGTAACATTGTATTAGTCTCAGGTGGACAACATAATGATTCAATCTTTGTACTGCAAAATAATCTCCACGGTCAGTCTAGTTAACATCCATTGCCAACACATACTTTCAAACAAATTATTGCATACGATATTGATAGTGAAATTAAAGAAAGCACAATCTTCAATTCTTCAATGTGTATAAAGAAATGAAATTTTAAGATCATCCTGCCAACGTCATACTGAAATTGAAGTCTGATTTTCAAAAATTGTGGTAAGGCTTCAAATGGAAGCAAACGTGCCGTGAGACTGGTGTAATAAAAAGCCAAAAACAGAACGCCAGGGTCTCCGACCCAGCTAGGCTGTTGAGCAAGTCACTTATTTTCTCCAAGCCTCAGTTTCCTGATTTGGAAAGCAGCAGTTGGCTTGCCGATGTCACAGAAAAGTTCAAGCAAGGCAGAGGATTGGAATGAAAAGGCTTTGAAACATAGAAAGTACCACACGATACAAACGAGTGTTTAGAAATGTAAGGTGTAGAACTGTATTCATCATACCAAGCACATAAAGAATAAGATGAGTCACTAATGGAAAAGCACAAGAAATAGAATCATAGAGCACAACTGTTTTCTTAAAACAAAAAAATCCAAAAAGGGTGTCTAGATAGCTGATGTCCATTGTTTGATATTTGAAAAGAACATCTAATCACATATGTGATACTCAACTACCGGGAAAAGCTATTTTCTTTTGTACAGTTTTTCCTCTTTATTTTTGCCCCAAATTAAACTTATTAATGGTCTCTATTTATAGAACAAAAAATAGCTCTGCTGCTTACATTGTGCCTTTCCTAACTTGTCAACAGAGGCCAGAGAATGGATGAAATGTGCTAATGGAAGAATTTAAGAATCTCAGAAGACACATCTACTAGTCTATGTACAAACAAAAAAGACTGCAGAAGAGAAACAAACAGAGGAGGGGACACACACACACAAACACACACACATGCAACACACAAATTCCTACAAGCATGTCTCTGAAGAGCAACTAGGAAAAAGATTTAGCAAACTTGCACAGGTGTTTAAACGGCCGAGATAGGTAACCAGTGACACAATTGCTACATAAAGATGTCAAGGTAACAATGAAATGCTAGTTGAACCTGCTTTTTCTTTTACCGGGTTGTTTGATGGAAGTCTTTTTTTTTTTTTTTTTTTTTTTTTAAGTTATCTCTACACCCAGCATAGGGCTCAAACTCACAACTCTGAGATCAAGAGTCACATGCTCTACCTACTGAGCCAGCCAGGTGCCCGGATGGAATATTCTTTTTTTTATTTATTTTTAATGTTTATTTATTTTTGACAGAGAGAGAGACAGAGTGTGAGTAGGGGAAGGGCAGAAAGAGGGAGACACAGAATCCGAAGCAGACTCCAGGCTCCGAGCTGTCAGCATAGAACCCGACACAGGGCTTGAACCCATGAACCATGAGATCATGACCTGAGCCAAAGTCGGACACTTAACTGACTGAACCACTCAGGTGCCTCCCGGATGGAATATTCTTCATAGTGATCCGGCTACCTAGACAATCTTTGGTTTTATGGGTAACTACAGGGAAAAGAGACCATGGACAATGTGAGTAAATGTTTAGATAAGCAGCATATACAAACTTTTGATCATGAATGTCTAAATGTTTTGTGCCTTTATATACACGTAGGACCAGACACTAAGAAAACATAGATCCATGACTCATGCTTTGGGGAATAATGTTTCAGAAGGGAAGAAAACCTATTTTCTTAATTTCAAATAGTCAAAACATTTTATGAATCGTTTCCTTTTGGCCAGCGTCCGTTGCAGTCGAGCAAACTTTTAAAATTCCATTTGTCTTAAAAATCTACATTTTATTTCCTTTCATCGTGTTTCTCAGGATTATCATCTTCTTCACTGTACCCTCTCCATCAGCACACAACCATTTTGTTATCTTCCATTTACAAAAGCACCTTGATCCCACGAACCCTTCCACTATTTGCCTCAGTTCTCTGTCTCCTTTTGTACCAAAACTTGATAAACGATAGTCTGTGCTCCTTCACCTCACTTTCGCCCCTCAAGCCACTCCAGGGAGGTCCTCACTGCCCCGCCGAAACCACCCTGGTGGACATCACCGAGGCTTGCCATCTCGCCAAACGCGTCACTCCATTTTTCTAGGACTTCAATTCAATTTCAAATGGTTCCCACATTTACATCTCAGCCTGACTTCTCGCCTAGGCTCTAGCTCATATATTTGTAACCGCCCAGTCGACACTTCCACTTTGATGTCTCATAGGTATCTCCAACCTAACATGTTTAGAAGACAACTCCATAGCCCACCATCCCATGCCAGGCTCCCCCAGTTTTTCCCTTCAGGAACTGAGAGTCCACTCACTCTCTTGATCAGGCTTGGGACCGGAGTCATCCTTGGCTCCTCCCTTCCCTCCACCCTAAGTCCCACCATCCCTCCACAAGTACTTGGACTCTTTATCTTCATGACGATCCAGAAGCCAGCCCTTCTCCAGCATCCTCACTGCTACCGCCACGTCCAGCCACTGGCATCGCTTGCCTTGCGGGCGTGGCTCGCTGGCCCTTCCTTTGGGAGGGGTCATCCAGTTCACCTGCCACCGACCCTTCTTGACCCAGCAGCCCCAGTCATCTGCTAAAGACAAATATGTCCTGATATTCCCTTCCTCCTCACAGGACTCGAATCTCATGCTGTCACGTGTAGCACGTGCACAATACGGTCCAAATGAATCCAATCTCACTTGGCCAGTTCCCTCAGGACATTGAGATCTGTTGTTCAGATACTACCTCCTCAAGGAGACTTTCGCAGCAAACCTCTCTAAAAAAGTCACTCCACCTGCTCCCTCTCCATCTTCTTTCACAGCAAACGCATTTTCCTTTACAGCCCTTGTCGCAAGGGGAGGGACTAAGGGGGCCAATAGCAGTTTGAGTCTGCGGCTGATGGTGTAGCACTTCCTAAGGTGAGCCAAAGTGTTTTCTGCTGTCTTTTCATCATATACCTGTAGGACCGCTATAAAAGAGTAAGTAAGCTCTAGCAAATTTTTTCTACGTCCGTTGTTTGCAGGGACAGAAGCATGGTAGAGAGCTGAGTAGCATAGGCAATAAAATTGACTCCAATAACCCTAAGAGAAATAAGTAAGTGAAAACTAATCCTTCTCAATAGCCATGTGACCCGTAAATATAGGAAAAGACATAACCTTGTTAGCAATTGAGAAATGCAAATAAAATTATAATGAGATGCTTCAGCCCAAATGGCTAGAATTAAAAATAATCACAAGATCAAGGGTTTATCAGCATGGAGAGCAGTCCGAACTCTCATACACTGCTGGTGGCTGTGTAAATTGGTATCATTGATATGGAAAAATGCTTGGCAGTATCTATTACAATTAAAATTGGTTTAAAAAAATACCCCAGTTCCAACAATTCTATGCCAGTTATATAACCAAGAGAAATGCAGCTATGTGTAGATGAAAAGATGGGCACAGGAAGTGTTGGCAGTCACAATATTTGCAGCTATGAAAAACTAGAAACAACCTAAATGGCCATCAACCGTAGAAGAGGTGAATAAACAATAGTATGTTCACACCATGTCATAACGCTATTCACCTGTGTAACCAAATTAATTATCATTCTTTCCGAAATCTAGGAGGTCGCTCAAAATAATACACAGTACATGGCTCCGTTTTTATAAAAATTTTCAAACAGGTAAAATTAATTCATGCTGTTGGCAATCAGGAAAGTAACAGGAAAGGGGCCGCCTGGGCTTTGAGGAACATTCTCCTTCTTGACTTCATCTGCAGTTACACAGATGTGTCCACATACTGATAATCCCATTCCAAAAGAAATTGTGATCTATTCATATAATACAATACCATCAACAAGCATAAATGAATGAACTGCTGCTATATGCCAAATCTGGGTGAATCTCAAACATTTTTTTTTAGATGAGTGTGATTTGAAAAAAATTTCTTTTTAATGTTTATTTATTTTTGAGAGAGAAAGAAAGAGAGAGTGCAAGCAAGGAAGGGGCAGAGAGAGAGGCAGACACAGAATCTGAAGCAGGCTCCGGGCTCCGAGCTGTCAGCACAGAGCCAGATGCGGAGCTTGAACTCACAGACCGCAAGATCACAACGTGAGCTTAACCGACTGAGCCACCCAGGCGCCCCTCAAACATAATTTTAGGCAAAACAAGCGGACGCGACACAGGGCAGACCATGTGATTCCAGTTCTACAAAATGTGAAAAGCAGGCAACATGAATTAATGGTTTTGAAAATCAGGAGAGGGAGAGGAAACCAAGGAAGGGCTTTTGATGTTTTGATTTCGAAGCACCTAATTCCATGGGTTTTTCTTGACCCCAATTTTTCCTCTTCTCGGGAACTAAAACTTGCCAGCTCGCTGGATGGCCCGAGGATCTCCGTGCATGTAAAACAAACAAAAGAGTTGGAGAGGGAAAAGCCTGAATCCTGGCCCAGGGCAGAATGGTTCATTCCTGGAATACTCATTTGCATTCAGCCTGAGGGACGGGAGATTAGCATTTCCGAGAGAAAACAATCTGGCCCTCCCAGTCCTGTCCCCTCCTGGAACCCTCTGAATCACTCCCTTCCCTTGCTGCCACCCTAGTTCTACACCAGAGAGAGCCATACTGTGCAATGTGCAATGTGCAATGTGCAATGTGATGGGGCAAGTGACTTTAGAATTACAGGTAGTTTGTAAAGAGGGCTCTGCTGTATTTGGGGCTGAAAAGCACTTTGGAAATACATGTGATTATTGTTGCATTAGAAGTAAACCTAGGATAAGAAAAATCCATTAGCAAGTGTTTCTGCCGAATGCTTTCTCAGGTGGCCATTCAGAGATACATTTGAAGACACAAAATGCACCAGGATTCAATTATATCTTCCTGATAAGAAATACTTTTAAGTGTCCAACAAGAGCTAATCATGGAAAGCCATCAGAGCTGCAATTTCTAATGGGAGTGAAAAGCAAATCCCTCCTTTAAGGGTAACAGCCTAAAGATTTGCTTAAATAATACCATTTTAGAGACTTCCAAAACAACTCGCCTGTATTTACCCAAGCAAAAGGTCATAATAACAACTTGATCTCACAGTCTGTCACCAGCCTAGCAGATTTGAAAAACCTGGGATTTTCTATTCCTTTCTTAAATCTGAAACATTAGGTCAAAGCCTATTATTTCAAGTTAGGTTTGAAATGAGAGCAGAAATTGATGTGCATATTTTAACACTAACAAGATGTCTTATGTTGTTAAAGATCCTTTAGAATTTATAAGTAATGCTTAGGGTCAGACTGTGCCTATGGGTGAACATTACTTTTCAGCCAAAAAAGCAAGTGATCTCTGTAAACCACTTAAGCCCCTGAGTATAGAATAGAGACCCAGTGAATGTTAGTTATCTTCTCTTTTCCCTTGTTCTCTCAAATTTCTTTTTAAGTTTATTTATTTATTTTGAGAGAGAGAGAGAGAGAGAACAAGTGGGGAAGGGGCAGAGAGAGAAAGGGAGAGAAAGCATCCTAAGCAGGCTCTGCATCACCAGTGCAGAGCCTGACACGGTGCTCGAACTCACGAACCTCAAGATCATGACCTAAGCCAAAGTCAGACGCTCAACCAACTGAGCCACTCAGTTCCCCCTCAGATTTCTTGAATCCCGTCTGAAAAAGAAAAATAATAACAAGATGCCTAACTATCTTTCAGTTGGTGTCTAGGAAATGTGGTCATTGTGGAAACCACTATCCATTAAATATTCTCTAATTTGACCAACTATGGGATAGATCGTATCATTATCCTCATATAACATATGAGGTTAAGAAAACTGTCCACAATTTAGATGGCAAGTTTTAAAAAAAGGAGGACTGTCTCCTCTCCCACATTGGTCACAAGGGAATGACCACAGATTTCTTTTGACCCCCTGTGACGAATCTTTGGGACTGAAGATTTGCTGGTTCCAAACTGGGCACCCTGTATGTGTTTTACTGACATCCTGAAGAAGTCAACTTGCTAAAGAAGATTGGTTAGCTCTTTTTCTGTTTCCAGAATTCATCTTTCATGATTCCGTGTTTGTGGTAGGTGACTAGACACACAGAGGTAAGGTCTGGAAAATTCCTTTTGGTTTTCAGAACAAATTGCTTATTTTACTTTCTTCAGGGCAAACGTGTAGGTGTGACTTATGTCAACCCTCATACGGAGCCCTGCAAACACGCGCCATATGCCGCCAGGTTAGCAGAGCGCTCAGGGTGCTGTCGAAGCCAAATGGAATGTTATCGAGAAGTCCTTCAGAGTTCAGTACGTCTCACCCTTGAAAATGAGTTCAAATCCCCTTATTGGTGAATACCTCGATATGATTCCCGATTGCTCTCCCACACAGTGATTCCATGGTGTTTCATTAATTACTTCCAACTATCTATTAAATCTTCTGAGAGAGCAAGGTGATTTTATTTGGGGGATCATTTTTCATAATGAAAGAAAACGTCAGTCTCCAAAATAGGTCCCATTCATTCATTTTTTTTAACTTTTTTAGACGTTTATTTATTTTCAAGAGAGAGACAGAGCATGAGCGGGGGAGGGGCGGACAGAGAGGGAGACACAGAATATGAATATTATTGCACTTTATTGTAATAATTTCAGGAATAGAATTTAGTGATTCGTCACTTACATATAACACCCACTGCTCATCCTGACAAGTGTGCATCTGTTTACATTCTAATCATCCTTCAAGGTCGAATTAGATTGTGGGTCTGTAGCCATCACTGAGCTCCACGTGCCTATTGTTTTCTTGATTACAGACACCTTGCCTCTCCTCTCTTGGTTCCTTTGAGAGCCTTAGTGTCCTACGTATAATGGCACTCAAAACATTCTGCTGATGATATGTCATTTGTGGCCTGTAGTCCACAGTTCAGTACTGAGTCATGTGTTGTTTTACACCGTTCACCTCTAAGCCATAAGCATTAGTCTGGCATATTTAACTGAATTACATGATCCCTAAGGGCAGAAATTAAGTGGTATATTTCTTTCTTATCAAACATAAAACTAAGAACATAGTCGTGATGAATGAACACAATCTTAGAATTGCTCAACAAGTCACAAGCACACACACACGTACACACACACAACACTGTGAAACCTAAATGAGATGATTTAGGCAAAGTTTCTTAAATAGCATGCTCTTGGCACAATTAGGCACTTACCAAGTATACACATGTACTTGATTTCTATTTAACCAAAGACTGCCATCTTCATTCAAAACAAGTAGCAAAGCAACAAAAAGGCAAAGACAATTCACATTCAGTGTTTGGGAGAGTGTGGGGCAGGGCACTTTCATAAACAACGAAAAGTGAAGAAAATCAACATAACCTTTTTGGAGGAAAATTTGGCAGTCTGAAGAGATACTACGAATAATCATCTGTTTCTGAGATCTTTTAATTTTTAGACTCAAAATTTTTCCCATCGTAAATAGATCCATGTTACTTTTTCGCATTTATACTATATTACAGTTGAGAACATAATGAGGGTAATGATCACTGAGAAATTATCTCAAAAAAAAGCCCAAATAAAGCAAACGTCTTACATTGTAAGTAACCCTTTGGACAACACAGAAATGGAGGACAGTTGCTATACTTTGGTTCCAGAGTGTTTTTTTTAAGTTTTTATTTATTTACTTATTTTGAGAGAGTGAGAGTGTTGGGTGAGGGCAGAGAGAGAAGAGAGAGAATCCCAAGCAGGCTCTGCACCATCAGCACGGAGCCCAGTGCAAGGGCTTGAACTCACGAACTGTGAGACCATGACCTGAGCCGAAATCAAAAGTCAGAGGCTTAACTGACTGAGCACCCCAGGTGCCCCTCTCATTAAAAATTTTGAGGGGCACCTGTGTGGCTCAGTTAGTTATGTGTCCAACTTCGGCTCAGGTCATGATCTCACGTTGTGGGTTCGAGCCCTGCATTGAACTCTGTGCTGACAGCTCAGAGCTTGGAGCCTGCTTCAGATTCTGGGTCTCCCTTTCTCTCTACCCCTCCCCCACTCATGCTCTGCTCTCTCTCTCAAAAATAAATAAACATTAAAAAAAATTGAGACACTGCTGCAGCGGGTGAGAGCATAGAGCCTGGGGCCCAGGCTACTTACATTCAAATCCCAATTCTACCACTTATCAGCTGTATGATGGTGGACAGATGACTGAACCATCTCTCTGTGTCAGTTTCCTTATCTATAAAATGGGAATAATAGTAATACCAACTTAGGACTATAGTGAGGATTAAATGTGTTCATAGATCTCACACTGACAGCAGTGGTAGGAAGAGCTTCGAAAGGGTTCATTTTATTATTGGTATCACTACTTACTAAGTACCTATTATGTGCTAGGGGCTGAGGATATGGTAGTGAGAACTTCACAAGACATATTCTAATGGAAGAAATTATATAGGTTGTAACAATCACAGTAGGGGACTTTAACACCCAATTACATCAAGAGAGATCATCCAGACAGAAATTCAACAAGGGACTAGTAGCTTTGAAAAACACATTAGATTGTTGCCTGGGTGGCTCAGTTGTTTAAGCGTGGCTGACTTTGGCTCAGGTCATGATCTCATGGTTTGGTTCATGAGTTCGAGCCCAAATCCCATGTTGGGCTCTGTGATGACAGCTCAGAGCCTGAAGCCTGCTTTGGATTCTTTTCTCCCTCTCTCTCTGCCCCTTCCCTCCTCTCTCTCTCTCTCTCTTTCTCTCTCCCAAAAATAAATAAATAAACATTAAAAAAAATTAGGGCGCCTGGGTGGCTCAATGAGTTGAGCAGCCAGCTCTTGATTTCGGCTCAGGTCGTGATCTCACAGTTTGTGGGTTCGAGCCCCACGTCTGCTTCTGCACTGACAGTGTAGAGCCTGCTTGGCATAGTCTCTCTCCCTCTCTCTCTGCTCCTCCCTTGCTTGTGTGTGTTCTCTCTCAAAAAAATAAATAACCATTAAAAAAAAATTTATAAAGGAAAGAAAGACACATGAGGCCAGACGAATCTAACAGATATATATAGAACATTTCATCTAAAACCAACAGAATACATATTCTTTTCCAGTGCACAGGCAACATTCTCTAGGATAGATCACATGTGAGGCCACAAAACAAGTCTCAATAAATTTAAGAAGACTGAAATCATATATCTTTTCTGACCACAACACTGTGAAACTAGAAATCAATTACAAGAAAAAATCTAGAAAGAATCTAACTATATGGAGACTAGACAACATGCAACTAGACAACAATGAGTGGGTTAACGAAGAAAATCACAAGGGAAGTAAAAAAGCACAACAATCCAAAATCCTTGGGAGGCAGCAGAAGCACTTCTAAGAGGGAAATAGAGACCAACCTCAAGAAAAAGAAACATCTCAAACCACCTAAACTTACAACTAAATGCACTAGGAAAAGAAGGACAAAGTCCAAGTCTAGTAGAAGGAAGGAAATAATAAAATGACAGCAGAAATAAATAAAACAGAGATGAAAAAAATTGAAGCAAAAAAAGTCATTTGGTAGGTATTGACTAAATCGACGCACCTACTCTTAAAATTATGGTAAACATCCTAATAGAAGAATCATAGTTGAGAATAAAAAGGATACCAAATATACTCTAGGGGTTGGCAGTCATGTAGGATAATCCAAGAATCAATGGGAAGAAGAATATTCTAGGCAAAGCACATTCGATAAACCGAAGAAAACCAAGATGGCTCACGACCAGAGAGTGATGAGGGAGAAGGGCACAAGATGAAATTGCAGAGGTTGGCAGGATGGATAGATCAGAGGCATACGGACCAGACCATCTTAGAGATCTGGGATATTGTCCAAGTTCAGCCGAAAGCTAATAAAGAGTTTTAGGCAGGAAGTGACATGATCAAATTTATATCATCCTGGTTGAAAAATTATGTAGAAGATCTTGAGTTCCTACACAGCACAAAGACGATATACAATAAAATCTCCACACTTGGAAAAATTCAGCCACACGTTCTTTTTTTAATATGCAATTAAAACACTGTAAATTATATAAATCTATTATGTATTATGCATTATACATTTATACATACACATGACTGTGAAGATGTGTACTATGCATGGTGAAAGTTATTACGGGTCCGGTTTCACCTTGCAGCAGGGTGGGAGGGGTCCCTATATTTCCAATAAGCAATTCTTGGAGACCAGTAAGATGTCCAAGAATTCAACTCAATTCTGACACTTACTACCCAGAGATAGCATCAGATCCCACAGGTTAAGGACTCAATCCTGAAAGATTCCCTCCACCCCAGTTCAGCCATAAAATGAATGATGTAGACCTTCATAGACCAAAATGGAATAGTTAAGGGGGAAAACAAGCCATTTCTAGGAACATATAATTAGTAATAGTAAGATTTTTGTGAAAATATAAATATGAATAAATAAATAAAAGTGTCAATGTTTGTTTATCCAGATCTCAAGGTATACACATCAAACCATCAATATCGATTACTCCTTGAATAGTAGGGTCAAAGAAATGGTGAGCCTTTACTTTTTACTTTGGGTGCTTCTAATTATTTGAATTCTTTATAATGAATATCTGTCAATTTGCAATCAAAAGCAAGCAATGAAGAAGGGGCACCTGGGTGGCTCAGTGGATGGAGCTTGACTCTTGATTTCTCTTGGATCATGATCCCTGGGTCGCGGGATGGAGCTCAGCACTAGCACTGAGTGTAGAGCCTGCTTAGGATTCCCTCTCCCTCCCTCTCTCTCTCTTTCTCTCCCTCCCTCCCTCCCTCTCTCTTAAAAAAAAAAAAAAAAAAAAAAAAAAAAGGAAAGGCAAGGAAGAAAGATACAAAAATAAAATCACATCCAAGCTTTGCTTTCTGTTTAGCACAAGTAATTTATAGCATAATAATAAAGTCACAAGTAGTGAGTGAAGGGAAAAGATTGATCTATGCTATTTATAACTTTTTAAGAGTGGCATATAATTAAGGTATTTCCTGTTAATTACTGACAGGCAGAATTAAGGAATCTCTGTCACCCATTATTGATCAGGTAATACAACCTGATGTCAGACTAATACATGATCTGTAGAGGACTGGGCTTTCTTCTATGCCGGCTTCCTCTTCTTTCTCTTAATCTGCCTGCCTGCTTCAATTTGTCTTTTTGAGAACAAATGGGCATGGAAAGACTTCGATCAGAGTAGATGTAGAAATTGCCAGCTCTACTAATCAGTATTCCTAAGTCATGTAGCCTGTGCCTCTCCACAGGTGTCTGAAAAAAATCATGAACCTTCTTTATCAGCTTATAATGAGAGGAACGAGTTAATTGTATCATACTATTAAGATGTACTCAACAGAAACATGAGAGGGTAAAGTCATCTAATTCAGTATGATTCACTTCTCTGACTCAGCTGAATGACAGGTCCCAAAATACCAGGCTTGCCTTTCAATAGTTTCAGGATAGCTGCCAGGAAATTGTACCAACAAATTATTTTTTTATATTATCTCAATGAGTGCCACCATATTGTGGACCAGCCGTATTAAAGACAGGTTGTTCTCCAGAACACTAATTTCAAGTGCATTTAATAGATGTCAGGTACTTTTAAAAGGTGGGGGTGGGTTATTGATTAAGTAAACTTCGAAAATGTTGAGTAGGGGCATCTGGGTAGCTCAGTCGGTTAAGCATCGACTCTTGATTTTTGCTCAGGTCTTGATCTCAGGGTTCGGTTCTTGGGATGGAGTCCCTACTTGGGATTCTCTCTCCATCTCTCTCTGCTCCTTCCCCGCTCGCTCTGTCTCTCAAAATAAATAAGTACACATTTTTTTTTTTAAATGCTGAGTAAAATGAAGTTAGGGGAGTTTTTTTTTATTAGACTTTTTGGAGCCATTAATGTGCTCATATGAATTATGCATCTTCAAGACATTGCTAGAATAAACAGTATCTTCAAATACTGAATTTATTTTTCTAGGAAATCCTTTCATTGGTGATATCAAAGGCATGTGAAAGATAATATTAGGGGTTTATTGCTCTTTTGGAACCTCATGGTCGATCCTAAATTTGGTGCTTTAGGCTATAAAACAAGTTTCGGTTGCTTCCTTGCTTTAATCATTTAAAAGAGTTGTAGGACCTTCAGGGGTGCTGGGGTGGCTCGGTCGGTTAAGGGTCCAACTTCCCCTCAAGTCATGATCTCGTGGCTCATGGGTTCGAGCCCCGTATCGGGCTGTCTGCTGTCAGCACAGAGCCTGCTACAGATCCTTTGTCCACCGACGCTCCCACCCCCGTCTGCCCCTCCCCTGCTCATGTGCATGCGTTTTAAAAAAAAGTAGTATGACCCTGTAAGATAAAATTTGCCATTTTGTCACTCCCTCTAGAGAATATTTTTGTCTTCATCCTATTAAAAAGCTGCAGAAGACGTTGAAGCCTAACTAGAGAAAACCAAGATATACTGAGTTGTTCATTCATTCCCTCCCACTTTCTGCCTTCCAGTTTAGCCATGTTCTGATGAGAAACACACACAAATAAAGCTTGGCCTTGGCTATAGTGAACTTGGGGTGGCAGATGTGAATGTACAAAAATAGACTTGAACCCTCAAGTTGAACGTGGTTAGTATTCTTGAACCCTCAGTTCATTACTAGTACATTTCCTAGCTACGACTTTACCACTCACTAGTATCTGGACAATTCATGTTGACTCCGCAGTAAAAATACAAGAAAAGCATTCTGGAAAGCATGTGCCCACATTGCAAAGTCTTAAAAACGTTTCTTTTACCACATTTGATCCTACTTAGAGGAAGTGATCACCAAAATATGTGTAGGAATAACCATAGACACTTTATTCATAATAACCACACACACAAAAATGGTACACTTATACAACAGAACCTTATTTGGAACTTTAAAATGATTCTTTGGAAAAATATTTACTAATGTGGGAAAATACATATGTCTATACATACGCATTTTTATTTTTTTAAGTTTATTTACTTATTTTGAGAGAGAGAGAGCATGAGCAGGGGAGGGCAGAGAGAGAAGGAGAGAGAGAATCCCAAGCAGGCTCTGTGCTGTCAGCACAGAGCCAGACACAGGGCTCAATCCCATGAACCATGAGATCATGACCAGAGCTGAAATCAAGAGTGGGACACCCAACTGAGCCACCCAGGTGCCCCTATATAAGCATTTTTTAAAAAGCAGATATACCTGGTGTGCCTGGGTGTCTCAGTTGGTTAAGCATCTGACTTTGGCTCAGGTCATGATCTCATGGTTTCGTGGGTTCGAGCCCCACATCAGCCTCTGTGCAGACAGCTCAGAGCCTGGAGCCTGCCTCCTTATGCTCTGTCTGTCTCTCTCTCTGTCTCTCAATAAAAAAAGGAAAAAAAAAAAAAGCAGATCTACCTAAATACTTTGGTACATATATACTGGTATAAACTGTATTTGCATAGATTATATGGAAGGATACATAAATTGAAAACGGTAGGTACATCTGGAATGGAGAACTGGGAGACTGAGGGATAGGGGAAGGAGAGAGGCTTTTTAACTCTATGCTCTTTTGCACTGTCATAATCCTTTACCCTAATAAATTAAAACAGGAATAAGAATGGAAGGAAGGAAGGAAGGAAGGAAAGGAAGGAAGGGAGGAAAGGAAGGAAGGGAAGGAAGGAAAGGAAGGAAAGAAGGAAGGAAAGAAGGAAGGAAGGGTGGGAGGGACTGACCCTATGATTAAATAAATTAGCAAACAAAATGCCTCTTCAATCCTGTATGTAGCCCCAAGTAACCAACTCATGATATTGATAATTCAAGCACATCAAGTTTGAGAATTGTTATTCAAATTCTCTACAGTGTATTTCAAATTTTGTTCATTTGATGTCTCAGTTTCTAAAACAATGTTAATGTACATTTTCTCCTATTTTTAGAGATTTCTGCCTTAGGTAGAAACGATGTGTGCTCTTAAAAACTCGTGACAGTTCAACCTTTCATCAGCATGATATAGATTGCTTTTCCCTTTAAGTAACTTTAGCCTTGGAATTGATTTTCTACTATTAATATTTGGCTTTTGTTATCATTATTATCATCATTAGCATTTGCTTAGATTATCTTTACTCATCCATATAGTTTTGTCTCTCTTGGGTCATTTCATGTTCTGTGTCTCATAAAGAACATACGGATGGATATTAATTTGTCTAAACTGTAGTTCTTTATGTTTTTTTTAACAGGATTCTTTAAACCATTTACATTTATTTCTTATACTTTCTATTTGTCCCATTCATTGTTTTGGTGTATATTATATTTGTTGTGCTTTATGATTTATTCTTTGGTAAATGTATCAGATTGATGGTATCTGTTTTATGCATTGTTTTATTCCAGGCTTTTGCTTTAATTTGCTTGTATGTTATTCTCCCGCTTCTGTTTCTCGGTAGTTTTACCCAAGTGTCTAACACACATATTTAAACTTACGTTACATTCACAGAAGGCTTACGTTTATCTGTGGAAGCCTGGCTTTATCAGTACTTATAACCTCCTGTCCTCTTCCCTTCCCCCTAAATTTCCACACTGTGACATTATGGGAATTTAGTTCTAAATTTTATTATATTATAAATAATTGATGCTCAATTAAATAATTAATGCTCGATTATAAATTATGCTTATTTTTCTGCTCCATACTGCATCCTTATCTTCCTTCTGAGTTGGTTTTTAATATTGCTGAAGTCTATTGTCTATGAATCATTTCGTGTAAGGTTCACAAATGGTATATTTTTCAGTGTTTGTTGCTTAAAACATCCCATTTTACCTTCACGCTCGAATGACAGGTGGATGGAGTATACAAAGCTGTTTTCTCACAGCTCTCTGAAACTACCAATTATACACATTCTAAAATCTCCCTTTGGTTACTCTATTAATTATGTCCCTTCAGATATTTCTTTTTTTGAAAAACATGATGTCTGCCTTTCATGATGACTGCTCTCCTGTAACGTCTCATGGCTTTTGGTTGCAAGGTCATTTTATGAGCCTTTTCCTTTCAGCCCTGTCTGTGCTTAGCCTCCTAGCAAGGACCAGAGTGGGCACAGGGGCTCATCTTGCCCTGTGGGCTTCACCAGCCACCACAGACATTCCCCTTCTCCCAGCTTTGCAACTGCTGCCCAGAACGGGGACGGAGGAAGCTCCCCTCCAGAACCCTTTCCCAGTAGCTCCCAGCCAGGTCCCTCTGGCCCTTCCGTGTTGCCTCCCAGCTCCCAGCTCCCCTGGGACCATCACCCTCCTGCTCCTGTTTTGGGCTGTGGATTCATCCTTCAATCTAATCTCGTCTAAACTCCCAACTTTCAGGGCACCTGGGTGGCTCAGTCGGTTAAGGGTCCACCTGTTGCTTTCAGCTCAGGTCAGGATCTCGTGGTTCATGGAATCAAGCTCCACATCAGGCTCCAGGCTGAGGGCATGAGCCTGCTTGGGACTCTTTCCCTCTCACCGCCCCTCCCCCACTTGCACTCTCTGTCTCTCTCCATCTCTCTCAAAATAGATAAGTAAACATTTTAAAAAACCTAAACTCCCAACTTTCAGAGTCTCCTCATTATTTCTGGTCCACTAACTCTATGCCCCCTCTTTCCATGTATTTAAGATTTGTGTCTATTAATTCTAAGGACTTGGGGATCGAGGCGGTTGTGGGTAGAGAGAATATGAGTCTGCTCGATCCAGCCCTTTGGTCTAATGTCCAACCTTACTAACATCTTAAGTCACACACACACACACACACACACACACACACACAGTCTCTCTCTCTCTTTCCCTCTCCCTCTCCCTCTCTCTCCATATTTTTATGCTAAGTCTAAATAATTAGGTCTGCAGTGCTTACTCTCACAAAGAGCAAACCAACCGCATTTCAGTGACGTGCTTGGATTGCACAACCTTCCCTTACAATCTTTCTACCCAAGAAATAGTTCCCCGAATTTATTTTGATCTCCCTTTCAGAATGGAGATTTAGAGTCCCAGATAAGGAACGGCTGCTTCTTGGTTTGGTGACCCTTGCTAGTTTTGTACACTTTGCTGCCTCTTTCCCCGTCTCCCTCAGCCCACCTTACCAAGCCCTCAACATCTGCACAGGACTATCCTGGGATGTGGGGTTCAGCATGTTGCAAGACCCCTTTCTTTTCTCGGAATCTAAACGTTGGAATTTGCATTTAGATGAAGACGCACAGCCCCTGGGGTCAGAGGCCACAACTACACTCCCAGGACCTGCATCTATAAAATGGGGACAATAATGGTACTGAATTCTGAGACCCGTGACTCTAGTTTTGGAAGGGCGTGAATGCCTCTCAGCGCTTTTCTGACTTTCCACAATGACATTCTTGCTGCGGGCATCTCCGCAGAGCAGATCACACAAAGGGGGTGCAGATGAGAAGCCACTGTCAGACTCTTGGGTCGGTGCCCAGGCGCCCTCAAGACGCGTGTGACTCTTCATCCTTCAGATCTCTTAGGAGAGTTCAGAACTCCCTGTAGCTCAGGAAGCTCGTCAACCCTCATCTGTTGGGGGGACGGACCAACAGGCCACGAGAATGACGCTGCTGTGCCTCACACACTCTTCCAGGCCCAACTCAGAGAGCCTGGCCCCGAGGCTCAGACAGCCTGTTTCTGCCTGGGTCACGTGCACACTTGGCCGCTGCCGTTTCAGGCTCTGCCGTTGGCAAACGGCCGTGGGCGCCCAGGAGCCTGGCTTAGCCTCCCGATAAGAACATCTCTGAATCGGTCCTGGGGGTCCGGGCCGACCTGGATTGCCCACCAAGGCACCCTCCCAGCCAGGCTCTGCCAACAGATCTCTTTTCATCCCCTTATCTTAATTTAGCCAGCATCCGTGCTTTGTGGATTACCAGCGTAAGCGCTTGAGGAGGATGGGGAAGGACAAGGAGAAAAGCAGCTAAAAATGGTGCTGCTCCCGGGTTATAGAAAAGAATAGGACTGCTTACGACGCGGCGGGTGGAAGTGGATAGAACGAAAGATTCTTTCTGTTCCGCCTCCTTTTCATATTGACCAGATGGCTAAGAGTGTGAGCAAATATTTCCTTGGCCTTCCCCCTTCCCTCTCCCGTTGTTACTCTGGCCCCACAACCTCATCCGAGGACGCATTTGTTTGTGTTCCTCATTGACCCGACACGTCTATTTACCAAATCCTAAAAATCGATTGTCTGCTTTGAAGACGTGAGCCCTTGCCTCGCTTTCCCGTACACGCACACACACAGGGCTCTGTCATTTCTTTGACGGTCAGCAGACACGCAAAATCCTACCGAAACCGGGTCGGACGCTAAAAGCAGCTGTAAGGACAACGCTTTTCATCGGAACATGCCAGGACCACGCCAAGACGGGTGGGTGCCCCAGAGACCAATAATTTGCTTTCTCGGCCAATGGATATTCATTAAGATCTTGATAAAAGAACACCAGATGGATAAATGAAGAGGGGAATCCAAACCCTAAGGCAGCCCACCTCCTCTCGGAGAGTGGCCCCAAGCAATCCACCTCTCCCTCAAACTTGCACTCCCACCTCTGCAGAACAAAAGCCCTGTGATTAACCACATCCACCCCTCTTTAAAGGCAATTTAGCAACTTTAGGACCCAGCAAGTCCTTTCGGTTCCTTACACCCCTCCAGGCAGAGCACTGTGCCAAATTATTCCAACAATTCCACCAAAACCATTCTCCCCCAGAAAGGAATTCTGGTCAATATAAATTTCCCCACTTCACTACGGTTCCAGGGATGCTTTTGTGCTGTTTCTATATCAGCGCCCCAGACAGCTCCCCAGCCCAGCGAGCACAGAATGGGAACCAGGTGGGAAGAAGGAGCAGGGGTTCAGAGGGCAACTGTGCTCTTAGCTTCAGGACAGGCTTTTGGGAAGGGGGTGGGGCAGTCCCAAGGCCAGAAGGACCCGCCATCCTGTGAGCACGAGGCCATTTTCTAGACGCAAAACCAAAAACTTTTCAGAGTCCACAGGATGGGAAGTCATGGTGAAGTGCCAGCCTTGATCATATGGAATATCATTCACAGAATGCACAGGGGGACTTCGTTTCCAGTGATCTCTCTGTTTTCCTCCCTTTGCAATCTCCTTAACAGACCACTTCCATAGCACTGATGTCCAGCAGAAACTAACGACAGCCATAGAGTATAATTATTAAGTTTTCTAATAGCACGTTTTCTTTTCTTTTTTTTTTAAACTTTTAAAAACATTTTATGTATTTTTGAGGCAGAGAGACAGAACATGAGCGGGGGAGGGGCAGAGAGGGAGGGAGACAGAATCCGAAGCAGGCTCCAAGCTCCGAGCTGTCAACACAGAACCCAATGCGGGGTTCAAACCCATGAACCATGAGATCACAATCTGAGCCGAAGTCGGATGCTTAACCAACAGAGCCACCCAGGCACCCCAACCTTTTCTTCTTTTTATATTTATTTATTTTGAGAGAGAGAGACAGAGAGCAGGAGCAGGGGAGAGGCAGAGAGAGAGGGAGAGACAGGATCCCAAGCAGGCTTTGCGCTGAGACAGGGTTCGATCTCCCGAATGGTACGAGCATGACCTGAGCTGAAACCAAGAGTCAGAAGCTTCACCGACTAAGCCATCAGGCACCCCTCTGATAGCCACATTAAAAAAAAAAAAAAAAAAAGAACCAGGTGCAATTAAATTTAATATCCCCTTTAGCCCAATATACCCCAAAGAGCATCATTCCAACATATAGAAATATTAATGTATTAATTGTTTTAATACTACATATTGGGCAATGCAGTTATAAAGGCTCTTAGCCTCATGATGCAATTAGTTCTTGTTCCCAGAGAAATTTCAGTCTGAAGAGACAGTTTAAAGAGTCTCTGAGAGGTAGAGTTATCTGAAGGTCCCGTCCAGAAAAAAAAAAAAAGAAGAAAGAAAAGAAAGAAAAAAAGAAAGAAAGAAAGAAAGAAAGAAAGAAAGAAAGAAAGAAAGAAATCAAGCAAGCAAAGAGGAACTATAAGTGATTAGAGGTCAAGGATCCAAACTTAGCCATAGATCCTCAACTCTGCCCCTGCCTATTTAGGGAAAGAGAAAGTGGAAACAGAACTCCAACATAGGGGAAACAGATTCCCTGTAGACAGAGACCCGGACACTGGCTTTGCCCTGTTCTGGGTCTCAAGGTATTGAAAGAAGGACACATTCAGCATTTAAGTAAGGGCGGGCACAGTTCCTGACTGCTATATGGCTGGTGTGTAGGGCCCAGAATGACCAGAGCCCCTTCTGGCCACATCAGCTCTGAGTACAATTCTGTGGGTTATGGAGCAGAGGGGGAGGGGGAAAGCAAGAACAGCAGAGGTCTGCCAGCACCAGAGGGTCCTTTATAACCCAAGCTCCTCCTCCTCGGGCAGCAGTGTGGTCCCATAATATATTCCCTCTTCCCTGTCGGGATTTCCTGGTCAAGGTCCTGTTCTTAGTACCAGGTGCTAAAAAGATGGGGTGAATTAGGACATCAATGGAGGGGAACATAAAGTCTCTGAAGTGCTAAGAGCGTACATAGCCCAATCTCCCATTTTTACCCGCTGTGCTCCTTTCTAGGGGTCCTAACAGGATCTTTTACTCTCTGCTTGTCCATTTGTTCAAGCAACCTCTCTGGTTGACCAGGTGTTAGAAAGATCTCCCCTATGTGGAGCCAAAGCAAACTTTACCCGTAAGTTCCAGCTCACCCTGGGCATTGGTCTTGCCCCTGGGACATGCGTAATATCCCTTCTACAGACCACTCTTTAGGTGCACGAAGGCAGCCGTCGCATCTCCCCTTTGCATTTTGTGAGTGTGTGCCAAACGAACACCTTGGGATTCCTTAGTTCCTTTCTCATTCATCAAGGTTGCCAGGCCCATCCTGGCTCCGGAATCTGCTGCATTTTTTGAATGTCCTCTTAAACTGCAATGCACGGCGTGGAATACGCTCCTCCCTCTCTGCGCTGAGCAGCGTCCAGCACAGTGGGGCTATTGTCTGGGACACAGCTTGGCAGCGCGGCTGCACGTCCGCCTTACCATCCTCCTGGCCGATCAACATTCCCCCTTCTTCTCCCACCGGAGATGCTCTCTGTTCTCCCTTCCACAGCGATGCTCCTACCTCCTCTGCACCACGCCAGCCCTGCCTCTGCCCAGGGCCTCATCATCGCTCACCAAGATTCCTGAGATGGGTTCCAATGGCTTTACCAATCCCAGCCTCTCCCGTCTGCAATCCAACTCTCACCCTGTTTCGAGAAGGTTCTTTCTGATCCACAAAGGCGTTCGCGTCACACCCTTGTACAGAAACAACCACAGCTCCCTATGGCCTTCAGAGTAAGTCTTAACCTCAGGGTATAACATTCATACTTCCAGTTATCTGGCTTTAAGCTATCTTCTTGACCTCATGGTCCACTCTACCCTTCCAGCCATGCCGGATCCCTTGCCATTCCCTTTGAGCCTCAAATATTCATACTTCCTCCCTGGTTGTAGAAGGCTTTTTGATCATCCTTTAAAATTTTTTTTTTTTAACGTTTATTTATTTTTGAGACAGAGAGAGACAGAGCATGAACGGGGGAGGAGCAGAGAGAGAGGGAGACACAGAATCGGAAGCAGGCTCCAGGCTCTGGGCCATCAGCCCAGAGCCCGACGCGGGGCTCGAACTCACAGACCGTGAGATCATGACCTGAGCTGAAGTCGGACGCTTAACCAACTGAGCCACCCAGGCGCCCCTTTTTGATCATCCTTTAAAGCCCAAAGTCAAAGTCACTCTTCCATGATGCCTTTAACGACCTTGGAAATCCCACAGCGTATTATTTGTATTTCCTTAGTGGGTCATTCATTTATCTTTCTTTTGCTTTTTTTTTTCCCTTTCCTTTTTTTAAGTTTATTTACTTACTTTGAGAGAGAGAGAGAGCATGTGCGAGTGGAAGAGGGGCAGAGAAACAGGGAGGGAGAGAATCCCAAGCAGGCTCCGGTTCAGAGCCGGACCCAGGACTGGATCCCATGAAACGTGCGATCATGATCTGAGCCAGACAAGAGTCAGAGGCTTAACTGAATGAGCCACCCAGGTGCCCCACCTTTCCTTTTCAACCAGACACTGTCCCTATACGCAAGGAGGTTCTGACTCTAATGAGAGAAATGGACAAGCAAAGAGTAGACAGAATCATGAATGCTCTAAGGGAGGACAGGTATGGGAACTTTAGGTGTAAGGGGTAGGTGTCTAACCAGACAGACTTTGGTGGCACAGAAGTCTGCACAGAGAATAGGTCATTAGAACAGAGTCATGACCTGAGTGGGAGCTCCAGGCTAAGGGAGTTATCTGTGAAGAAGCCATATGACGAGTGAGATCATGAACCACTGAGAGAAATGAATATGCAAATTTGTGGCTGTGGCACAGTATAGGGATGGGCCATGGAGAGGACAGAGCTGGGACACTGGTGAGGCCATTTCACACAGGACATTGAAGGCTACAGGGTGGCGCATCAAGGAAGGGTTGGAGCAGGGGAGTGATGTGCAGAGATTTCAGGCTTAGAAATACCATTTTAGCAAGAGTGCGGAGAGTGGCTGAGAGCCAGGTTGGAGTGGAGTCAGGGAGACCCATTTTGAGGCTGGAGCAAAACTACAGACATGGCCGTGGGTCCAAAGATCGGTGAACAGATTCAAAAACGAAAGGAGTAAGAAACATCAAGTGGGGAACTTGAACATGAACAGAGAAGGATAAATGCTGGGTCTCTATTTTGTCTTTTTTGGTATAAACTGCCTCCAGAGAGGGAGCCCCACCCTCAACCAAGCCCAAAGTCCCTGGTAACAGGCATAATCTCTCAATCAGCTTTAGAGCCTCCGCGTTGCCTTTGACAGTATTTTGCACAGGTAGGGTCTTCTTTTTCATCATCTTCTTCTTCTTTTAAAGTTTATTAATTTCTTTTGAGAGACAGAGTGAGCAGAGGAGAGGCGGAGGTGGGGGAGGTGGTGGAGAGCATCCCAAGCAGGCCTGTTACCATCAGCGCAGACCCTGACATGGGGCTCGATCTCACAACTGTAAGACCATGATCTGAGCCAAATCAGGAGTTGGATGCTTAATCAGCCGAGCCCCCCTCCCCCTGCTTAATCGCCTGGGCCCCCAGGAGCCCCGACACAGGTAGGGTCTTAAGAAGCTTTTGCCGAATCTGCCCAAACACCTAATTTTTGGTAGGCAGGTTTAATTTATGACAATGTGTCAGGTAGGGCACAAGTTGGGGTGGGTCACCTTGAGAAAGGCCCACAGTTGGGTCATTCCACGTTCATCCATCCATTTTTTCTCTCCCCAACTATTTACCCAGCGTCTCTCACATGCCAGGCATTGTTTGAGGTGTAGGAGACAGAGCAGTAAATGACAACAAGCTTCCTGCCTTGATAGAGCTTATTCTACCAGAGGAAGACAAACATAATCAAGTAATCCAATAAGATGAAAACATAAATTCACAGAGGTATGATTGCCAAGAACAACTGACCATGGAGGTAATATTTAAGCTGTAAACTGGATGACAAGAAGTCAGGAAAGACATGTTAGAAGAGTATTCTAGGCAGAGGGTGTCTGGGACATAAAAGGGAGGGAAAGGAAGGGCAGGGAAGTGCCTAGAATGAGTTCAGAAAGGTGGGGAAGCTCTTTTAGGGCCTCACAGGTCGTGGAAAAAAAAGTTTGACTACTTCGCATGATATTGGCATGATCTGGCATGAACCCCGCTTTGGGGTTGTTATAACCTGCTCCTCATATCATTGGAGAAAAGCAGAGCAGTTTCCTATGACCGGGCTTTTCCTGGGAATGTTCCACAGGGAACCACCCCAAATCACATGAGCGACCTTAATTTAGTAAAAATTTCACCCAGGTTTTGCTCCAGCATCTTTAGCAACATTCTGTACTCCTTATCTAGGTACAGGAATGCATACGGCTCTTGGTCCACCAAGGGGACCTGAGCCTAACAAAGTCTCTGTGGCATGTCTGCTGTGTGTGGTGCCTTTGCCTCTGTTCCCTGTCTCCTCCTGCAGCGTGAGGTCCTGGGATATGGTGGTAGACTGAGACAGAGCCAACATGGCATCCTGTGACTGGAACCCAGTGAGGAGGTGCAGAAGGAGAGGGAGGAAGAGAAAAAGGAGGAGGACGGTACACTGGCCACGCCAGGCCTGGCAAGAGCTCATGAGCAGTGACCGTGGGTGACGACACGGAGGTTCAAAGAATGGGGAAAGAAAGGCCAAGGAGAAAAATTTGGCTCTGTGCCTCTTGCAATGAGATAGTGACTCAGCATCAAAATCACAGCCATGGGACACTTGTCTCTTCTGGTTCCCCCCCCCCCCCCCCCCCCCCCCAGGAGAAACAGAGGTAATTATTTCTGAAGTTCCAAGGGAAAAAACTGGAATAAGCAAAGATCGCAATGAAACCACAAACTGAAGAGAGATATGACAAGCCCTCCGTTTTTTCTCCACCCCATTTTTGCACCAGGTCTTTCTTATGCCTTAAAGGGCCAAGAGAACTTTATAGAATAAGGAAAAAAGACTTAGAACCGTAACTCCTATAAAGAGGGAGATTATCAACGGCAAATGGGCCTCTGATGAGCAAGTTCTGTTTTGTTTTCTCTTACAAAGATTAAAACACAAGGGCCTGCCACGATATTTTTGTGACAATCATTCGCCCCTGTCCTGACTCTCCCCCGCAAAACAACAACACAAAATCTCCCCATCCTTACAAGAAGCCTGTTTGCAATTACCTCTAGATTCGGAGATGACGGTTCCTTTTCTGCTCGCTATAAATGTGGTTGGGGCCATACCATACACTCTGGGGTCTCGGGTTCTTTGGCCCAGTCCCTAGGATTTAATCAATGCCCTCATAGTCGAATGGCGCCCATGTGTTAGTGATCTCACAGATACATCATTGTAATGCTTCATTATGGTTTTCCTTAGAGGGGGGGAGGAAGCCGGGGGTGGGGGGGAATTCTGTATGAGTTCCAGCATGTACAAAACACTGCTGTCAGAATCTTACCCACAGTAGTAGCCTGAGCATGTCATTCTAATCACAGGGGAACCATATTGGCTCCTTGTCAAATGTTGAATTGATTTTCAAATGGCTTTGATGACTTATATATTCAGCGCACAGTTTGGGGCCTCTGTTTATCTCTCTGTATGAGCCTAGTCACAGCTTGAGAGCATTTGGAACTTGTTCTGTTGGCCATTTGAAAATATAGGTTTAAGTCACTCTTTGGTTGCAAGAGACACACATTTGGAGCTCATTCCTGGCTGGTCTCCAAAGCACAGAATGAATAGATCTATTTAAGATGAAATTTGAGTTTTATCTTCACACGGAACGCTTTTGAATTAAACATATACATAAGTTGTGCATGATTTTATTTGGGGTAATATAGCACATGAGAGCTTGAAAGAAGAGAAGAGGAGAAGAAAACAAAAACACCACCCAGCCTCCTGGTTTACGCTGGTCACATGCTGCCTAGTTTACCTTCCAAGTTCAGCCAGGTGTTCCGTACGGCAGGAGATCTGACTTTTGCCTGAGTCTCCCTCCAGGATAGATAAGAAAATCTTGCCAGCATGGAGTGAAAATTCAGAATTGGACTAGAAAGATGAGACTTTTGCTCACCTAGGAATTGATTAATAGATAAGAGAAAGGAGGAAGGAACTGCAATAAAAACCCAGAGGAAATCTACACCTGGGACCTGGCTGGGGCGGGAGAGGGGGAGGCTAAGCTTTTGTGTGACGCGTTAGATCAGTGAGGATGATAATTAGTTGAAATTAGCAAAATGGGAAGCAAGACAGGAATGTGAGAGCCTGAACACCCAGAGTCGCCCGAGCTCTGCTTGTCTGATCATGACTAGCACAATTTTCCCCGGGGTGGCTGCAACACACAATTCCTTATGCTATGGACACATTTGATGGATTAAATGAAAATCTAACCTGGGCTATCTATTACACTGCAAGATGCATGCTTAATACACGTGGACTTGGTTGGAAATGTTTATGACGGGAGGCAGAGACAAATCAAGCCTGCTTTTTAAAATTCATAAGGTTAATGCTTATGTTCCCCAAGGTCCAGAGAGCTAATGATTTCACTTTGTGATCATGCTTTGTTCCTGTCTATATTGGAAAGAATTCAGTTGTTTCAATTCTGTCTCCAGAGAATTGAAATACCCTTAAGTCATCACCACCGATGTAAAATGAGAGAGCAAGTAAGCCCTGAATTAGCTAGCATTCCTCACCCCATTTCAGGGTTCGAGGTCTGCTGGAAGAGTCAGAAAGAAAGAAAATGATGTTACAGCCAATCCTGGCCATGTTCTATCAATCTGTCATGTCATTTTCCAAAACATAGGGCCTAAATGCTGAATTCAACAGAGAAAGGTATATTGGAGCTGGGACGTGAGGACAGCTAAAGTATTCACAGCTCTAAGGCTGCCAATCCAGAAAGGGTTAAGATCTTAGGTCAAGCCAAGATGGGATCAGTCTGTCTCCGCCAGTCAATACGTTTCCAAACGATAGTTTTAAATCTGAACATCTGAGGTAGATTTCCAAAGAGGCCAATGACTTTTTTAAAAAATTATTTATTCTGAAGGGGGTGGGGGGCAAAGAGAGAGAGGGAGAGAGATTACCCTAAGTAGGCTCTGCACTGTCAGCACAGAGCCAGACGCAGGGCTTGATCCTGTAAACCATGAAGTCATGACCTGAGCTGATATCAAGAGTTGGATGCTCCTCCGACTGAGCCACCCGGGTTCCCCTCCAATGAAGCCAATGCCATTTAAGCTTCAAGACCCCTCACTTTGCACAGACCTTGAGAGGGACCTTAAGTATGTATTCTCATGGTCATGTGTTTTTATAAAACTTGTAAAAGCAAAGTCCTTTAATTACCATGGAAAGAAACTATTGTCCACTCTGACTTACTCTCCATCATACTTCCCCTCATGTTGGGAGGCCCCAGAGTGGCTGTGCTCATGCTGAGTATCTAAGAAGGGAAAGTCGAGTTGGAGATCCCTTGGCTTGGGTTTAGGATGACATATTTATGAGGTTTTCAGGGGTTTAACTGTGTATAGTTAAGTGATCACTAGTCATGCCGGAATAACAGTGACTTCAGAGATGGCCCAATCACCCACAGTGAAAATTCTCCCAGTGTTGGTTCATGAAGGGACAAAGTCTGAAATAATATTATGAGATGAATTTCTCCCATGGTGTTCAGTACCAAACGTTTGTTGGTTGGAAAAGAGAAAAAAGTTGGACAATGCTTGGATCCAGAAGCTATTCTGGCTTTTTTAACTGGATTTGTGATGTTAGTGGTATTTGATAGCTGTTTTAAATGTATGGTTTGTTGTGATTTCTTTTCTTATTCGAAATTAATATTTATTTTTACATCTAATTTTTTTTTGAGAGAGAGAGAGGGAGAGCACAAACCGGGGAGAGGGGCAGAGGGAGAGAGAGAGACAGAGAGAGAGAGTGAATCTTAAGCAGGCTTCATGCTCAGGGACAGCCCGACGTGGGGCTCGATCCCACGACCCTGGGATCTTGACCTGAACCAAAATCAAGAGTCGGATGCTCAACCAACTGAGCCACCCAGGCACCCTATATTTTTACATCTAACTTATATTTGTAATCATGGATTATTTTTCTAAAGAGCCCTAAAGGTGATTCACCTCTGCCAATGATCCAAGAAGTCAACTAGATAGCATCAGAGACTATAGACAAAGGGTTAGTGTAATAAAACCTTCTGGAACCTGAGATTCCAGAAGCTACAGAAGGTATATGATCAACATTGCTAGAGATTCTAGTATAGCCTCAAGATATGCCTGCTCTGATCAACCCTGCCTGACCAGTCCATCACTGGATTCTGAATGAGATCTTTCACTCTAAACAACTTCTTCCCAAGAAAGACACAGTACCCTTGAAGAAGGGTCATAATCATGTGTCATGTTCCTTCCCACAACAGCTGTCATACTCCAAGGGCTGGACAGAGTACTCTCTTGAAGAAACTGATAATTTTTTTTTTTTTTTTTTTTTTTTGAGAGACAGAGAGAGCAAGGCCGGGAGGAGCAGAGAGAGAGGATCCCAAGCAAGCTTCGTGCTGTCAGCGCTGAGCCTGACATGGGGCTTGAACTGAGAAACCCTGAGAACATGACCTGAGTCACAATCAAGAGTCAGACGCTTAACCAAATGAGCCACCCAGGTGCCCCAAAATTGTGATATCCTATCACATACACTTGGTTTACCTCCTATTACCACTTAACCTCAAGGTAGGAGGTGTCAAATCCCAGAGCCCCTCCCTATCACCTCAAACCCCCATTTGTGTTTCTCCAGGATGCCAACCTCCTCATCCATTCCAGGATAAAAGGAAATGAAAACCAAGCTCAATGTGATTTACTTAATGGCCAGAACACATTCTTTCTTCCAACCCTTCAAGCTCCCGAGCGTTTATTCTGTTCCACAACACAAGGCTTTGTTTAGTGTCCTAACACGATTTCATTATCTCTCAATGTCTCTGCTTCTTTCATAGCCCATCTAAACACCATTCTCCAAACGATATTAATTAACAGAAAAAAATAGCTGATGGAATGTAGTGTGGGGTCAGGACCTATCATCACACGTACTTGCTTCTGCTCCACAAAACACAATCGAGGCACCACGGCCTCAAGCAGCGCATGTCCGTCAAATGGGTTTAGGTAAGGTACTTTCAATATAGGCCATTTGCGTATTTATTTTTGCACAGAGCTGTAGCAAATTTGAGTCGATTCCAAAGAAAATATAATTAACTTTGGGAGAGTAAAGAATAAGGAAGTTTACATCCCATAAATTAATATGAGCAAAAAGTTCCCAGGTATATGAAGCTATGTTAAAGTGTGCATGCATTATATGGACACTTCACCCCATGGATGCAATATGTGTGTCAGCAACCAGTTATAAACCGACATTCTCCGAGATGCACTGTCAACTATTTGTTTAATGAAGTTGAAAATCTTGCATTCAAAAGCATCAGACTGCAAGCATAATAATAAAACATTGTCTCAGCATTTGTTTTTTTTAAAAAAAATTTGTTAATGCTTAATTATTTTTGAGACAGAGACAGCGTGAGAGGGGGAGGGGCAGAGAGAGAGGGAGACACAGAATCTGAAGCAGGCTCCAGGCCCTGAGCTATCAGCACAGAGCCCGATGCAGGCTTGAACCCACAGACTGTGAGATCATGACCTGAGCCGAAGTCAGATGCTTAACCGACTGAGCCACCCACGGACCCAACATAGTCCCACCATTTCAAACGTCCGCAATTAAAGATAACACTAAACATAAGCAACACTGAACATCCTATTCTTACTATACACTTTACCAACATAGTACAAACAGTAAAATTTTACCAGAAAGTTTCCCGAACTGTAAACAGCATCCTATGATAGCCAGTCTCCAAGATGTCCACCAATGATCCCTGCTTCCGGGGATTCACAGCCCCCAGATAGCCTCCTCCTCAACCGTATCAGATTTGATCGGTGTGGTCAACAGAATATGGCAGAAGTCATGATATGTCACTTCGTCATGATATGTCACTTCTGAGATTCGGCTATAAGACTGTGGCTTTGGGGGCACTCTATTGTTTTTTCATCCAATCTCAATCCTTTCCTTTCCTTTTTTTTTTTTTTTTTTCCTGTCTTTCCCCCTTCCCCACATCACCTCCTGTGGGGGAAGCAAAATGCCATGTTTTGAGCTGCCCTCTGGACACATGGATGTGTTGAGAACACTGAAGCCTCCAGCCAATAGCCAGTAAGGAACGGAGGCATGCTAACATCTGAGTGGATGGAGATTTGACTGGTACACCCTCCCCCACACCCCCACCCCCACCCCCAGTTCCAAAACTAAGTCCAAACTTCAGTAACTTACTGGTTGAGGGCATATCTCTATGACCTCATAGAGATGAATGAGAAAAGCCTGTGTGTACATTTGAAACGGAAAGGGTCACATGCTGAAGAAATAATCACCTCCCTTGTTCAACCCAAATACAAACAAGTGTACTTAAAGGCCACGAGAATGGAGCAGAGCACAAACAAAACCATAAACGGTTCTGTTCTGTATTAGCTTCAAGCCCATCTCGTCTCCTTAACCCAGGAGGAAAAAACACGCTTAAACCCCACGTTTTAGGGGCATGTTAAAAGTGCACGGCACTGAATTTCCTGCAGATTTCTTTGACTTTGCATTTGCTGTGCATTTAGAAATTGCTTCTGATAAGTCAATTAGTGCTTTTCAGAAACTGTTAACTTAGGCAATATGTCAAGTAAGCAAAGCATTTTTTAACCTACCGAGGGAACGGAATATGAAACATTCAATTCTGAAAGTTCCCAAAGGTAGAAGTCAATACGCCCTAATTCATTGATATTTCTGCCGCAGATTCTATGGACAAGAAGTCAATATTTCTACCCTAAAACTTTGGAGATAAGCAGAGTGGATTTCCAAGTGACTATGCGTATTTTAAGAAGGCCTCTTCTTTCTCATTCTATCTTCTTCCTTCCCTTGTAGGACTGTCACTGATGACTCCTCTGCTACCATATCCTGGAGGGGACAGACGGTGTCTGGTTCACTTCTGAGTCCCTTTCACAGTGCTTATCACAGAGCAAGTGTACCCTAGATATAACAAATGGTTTGATGTTAACCAAGCCCTTCCTTCCCAGGTGAGGGCCAAGGAGATTATAAAAGAGAACAAGGGTCAGTGAAACAAAAAGTGAGTAACATTCTACAACAGCAAGAAAACGAATACACAGGCACCCTGTGATATCCTCATGAATTCTTGCTTGAGTCAAAAACGAAATATACTCAGTATACTAAAATAGAACAAGAGTGAGTGTGTAACCAAGATTTAGAGCCAAAGCAACATATACTAATGTGCCAGAACAAAGTGGGGATTTTCCTGATTCCATAGAAATCACCAATCTTTGTACATGTTAGACAATCAAAACAAGGAAAGTGCTGTGTTTTCATGGGTAATAATGGGTTGTAGTGAGCAACTTTTCCCATATATGTTCCCACTGAAAAATGTTTTTCCATGAAGAATTTACTGCTCCTCAATCCCGGAATTTGTCTCATAAAAATCACACAGAAATCTCCTCGGTCTTATAGTGTATGTCATAAACTTCTCATCCCAGGCATCCAGGAAATAGAACTTTATTTACAAAGTTAAAATAGAAGCTGCCATAAATAATTACTGCCAGAAGGCTAAAAATAACTTTTACTCCTAATTACTACTAAAATAATACAAGGAAATGTTGGAGCCGTATTTCCCAGCACTTCCTGGCTATGAAAATGCCAAAGAGTCACTTGGCAACCATAACTCAAACAACAGAGTTTTGTGTCAATCAAGACAAAGCAACCGGGATGCCTTGGGAGGCGAGGGAGGGGGGGGGGGGGGGCAGTTGGCAGCTCCTTTATGAACAAGATTATTATCTGTACCCTACCCCGGCCCTTTCGTATTTTTATGCTTTTTCCCCCAGATCACTTGTTAATTTCCCATTAGACTGAATCAAGAGGAAACATTCTCAAGTATTGAATAAGCATCTGGTCATAATGCAAAACAACTGTGTCGGTGAATCAGCACCTTTTCTAAAATTGAGTTTGACCAATGAAGCAGGCAGTCTGTAAGAACTTTCATGTTCAACAACATCTGTCACTAACGGAGGTATTTCCAACTGCTCTAAATTTCCTATCTGCTAAATAGTTCCCACATCACTAATCAGTTCAGTCTGACTTTGCTAACCCAGTATCTTCTGTGCAATTGGGTACCAAGTACATATTGCCCAGGAGTATGGACTGCCCAGGTTTGAAGCTCACTGTGCCACTTACTAGCTACGTGACCCTAGGCAAGTAACTTAATGGGATTTTCAGCAATGGCAAAGAGGAGAGAAGAATGAAACCTATTTCATAGGATGGCTCTGAGTATTGAACAAGGCAAATGAGCATCCCACATACTTGGTACAGTACTGGGCATAAAGTTAAGTGCTTAATAAAAGAGTGATGGGCCTCATTATTCTTGCCATTTTTTAAAGTCTTATTTCTGCTGTTAATATTATTACTCTTCCAAAACTATGAGGACTGACCTCCTCCAATAAATGTCCAGAGGCACACTCACATGTAAAAGCTTGACTACAGTCCGTGCGTTGATAGGCTATGTTATCAAAAGGTACATTTATCAAGCCCAGACATATGTGCAGGCCCATGAAAGGTACAGAAGAGATAGGGTATGGGCTTTACATCCTCAGAATCAATCATGTGTGTTCTCTGGTCCCGTTTTGAGTCACCAAGCTGTTTCTCCCAATATTCGGCATGGTAATTATTTTACATCTGCTATGAAAACAGATTCCAATTCTCTTCTTAAACCTAGACTCTTTCACCCTCTGTAGTAATTCTCAACTTCTCCAGTGGTAGAATTCACGGGATAAGGGATGAAAAGAACTTTTAAGAAATTCATCTCCACTCCAAAGAACAAAACCATAGCCAACAGGGATTCTATAATTTACTCATGTCCTTATTCAAATTAAGATATGGAGACACCAATAAGGGAAACCAGGAAAGCTGTAGGCTAAATAGCTCGTCCAGAAGAAAAAAAAAAGGGGAGGGTTTGGCCGCTCTGAAATGAAGTCTTCTTCATAAAACCAGAATTCCTGCGGGGCAAGTCAGCTGATTGGTTTTTAATGGAGTGCAAAGTTTAATCCCGTTACAAACTAAATCGTACCTAAATCAAATCGGAATCCCTCCAGCCGACTGTAAAAAGAATCTAAGAGGGTACCATTCCTGTCGCTTGCCTAAACATCTCACACCTCCATGCTGTGGCCATCATTCTATAAAACACAGAAATCATTTACCGGTAACTCTTTGAGTCATGATTTACATTGAGTCAACTGCTTTTGGGGAAAAATAAAATAAAATAAAAAAGAAACTGTCTTCTCTTCCTAAGGTCAGGAATAATCCAGGGCTTTTTTGAAACAATACAAGAGACAATATACTTTGAAAGAGGGTTACCACTCATGTGAAAGTCAACTTTCATCTGTTTTGAACTTAGCAAAAATAAACCAAACAGTGGATGTATTTGAAGTTCTGACAAACGGAGAAAATGATCATTTATGTCAATGGGTAGAACTCATCTGGCCATGGTAAAAAAAAAAAAAAAAAGAGAGAGAGAGAGAGAGAGAGAGGAGAAGAATTGACCATTCGTTGTGAATCTATTACATGTCAAACAGTGATGTTTTATGTAGACTGTCATTTACTCCTCATAACAATCCAATGGTGAGAATATCGCTGTCGCCATTTTAGGGATTATCAAAGAAACGGATATTCAAAGAACTTGAAAAGACTTCGCCAGAGTACTGCAGCTATTAGTGACTCAGCCACCAGAGACCAAAAACCCATCCCTGGTCTCTACACTATACCATTAGCCTACCAATGGACCAACCTACCTCACACAGGTACACAGACATTAATTTTTAAGCAAGTTCAAAAAATTATTAACCTGGATGTCAGGAACTTAAAGTGAATTTTGATATAGAAATAACCGTATAGATGACAGACACGTCGGCCACTTTGCAAACAGGTAACAAGGCCAGAATTTCACAAAAGCGAACAGCTGAATAGCCCTATTGCTGCTGCAGAATTGTTGGTTATTTGGGCTTCCTTTATTTTCTCAGATAAGGGGTTTCGGTCTGTAGGAGAAGGAAGGTGAAGAATTGCAATTAGTGATTCCAGATATTAGCCAGGGACGATCTGGTTGCAAGAATCAAAACTCACTTAAATTAGTTTAAGTAAAACAGGAAGAACATGGGGATTAAGGCCGGGACTGGCAAGCTGGCACCAACAGATATTCCAGCCTCCAGCTCCGAGGGTTCAGTTCTTGCCTTTGCACTGATCTGTGAGGCTGCTTCTTTCTTCTCTCTCTGAGGATAATTTTCCCTGCCTTTCCACACTTGGGGGGCAGGGGGGGTGGGTGGGGTGGAGGGAGGGTCCACTTTTATCATGTCCCAGTTCAAATACGTCCCTGAAAACAAAAATCTCTGAATACATTGGCAAATATCCTTTAGAATATCTGGCTCACTGGAAACTTTGATTTCTTTTCTGTTCCAGCAGCAGAAGAGGGCTCTTCAAACACTCAGCTCATAGACCTGTGTCTTAGTCTGCTCAAGTTGCTACAACAAAATCCTATAGACTGGGTGGCTTGAACAGCACACATTTATTGCTCACAGTTCTAGAGACTGGGAGGTCCAAAAGGCAACTGTAGGCAGCTGCCTTCTCAGTGTGTCCTCAGATGTACACTGAAAGAACTTCGGGTCTCTTTATCCTACTGTAAATCCCATCATGGGGACCCACTCGCCTGACCTCATATACCATCACATTGCGGGTCAGGGACACACACGTTCAGTCCATAACAAGGTGGCTCACCAGGACCTTGGTTCTCAGTGTCTCTAAGGGAGTCCCAGTCCCACACTTCCTGGCCTCTCCTTCCATCCATAATCTTTCTTCTACTGCTGACACTTCTTTTTTCTCTGTTTCATCACCTACCAAAACTCTAGAAGAGCTGTTGGCCAAAGACTTTGGACCAAGAGTAGTTTGGGCACTGAAAGGTCTAACAGCAGGTATACAGCTCCGGACGGGTCTCTGGTGGAGGTGGTCTCAAATGCAGCAGCCCAAGAGCAGATTTAGGGATCGCCCATCCCGGACTTTTTTCAGGCACCATCACCTGATAACAGTTATCTTGGGCAAGTCACTTGTTCCTTTTCATGTTCATGGGAAGATCTGAGTAGATGAACCCTCAAGTCTACAATTCTGCGTAGACAGAATTCTGGCATGACATAATGCCAACTTGCCCATCGTCCATTCATTTGAACTGAAGTCTATATAACTATACTGAAGGCTTAAGCTACATCTACCCTCATATTACAAATTGCCTTCTCTCCATACTTGTGAACACAGATTTTTAGTTCTTGAACAATCACCATCAATCAAAAAGGTTATGTTGTGTTTTATGAGCTCTTTACTGCAATTCACACTCCAGGGGAGTCATTTATTCATTCATCTCTTTGGACCATTGCTTAGTGGCATGAAGAAAAGGGTAAAGTCATGGCATAACCTCAAAGGAAGCTGAACTTCAGGGGAGAGAGAAGACTGATCACCATCAAAGGACAGCAGAGAGAACTGGCAGCTTTAAGGAAGGCTAACCATCATGGTAGGCTAAAATACCTTTAAAGTTCGGAATTATGGGAAAAAATATCAGTGATGATGTTTGCCAAATTTCTAAATGTGTCTGAGAAAGCCAAGTCCTTACCAGACCAGCTCCAATAAGCTGTCTTCTAGGGGAATTAACAAATCACAAAGATACACAACAAAATTGAGCATGAAGGGAAATAGGGGAAGGGATATTATTAGTTGGATCCAGGTCTAGTTCTTATCTTCTTGCTACAAGTGGGGAGGGGAGTGGCAGAGAAGGTAAGAGTTTTAGACATCTGTCACTCATGATGTCATATTGCACTGGAACAAAGGTGATTCACAGAAAGTCCAGCCAGCCAGCTGTGTGGGTCTCCCTGGTCATTTCATTAATGCCCATCACCATCCTCACATAAGCCAATAAAAGAAACCCATGGTTTGTACGATTGAATTTTCCCCACCTGTATTAGCTGGAATTCCCCAGAGAAACAGAAATCAGTCTACCTACCTACCTACCTACCTACCTACCTACAAACCTACCTACCTATCTACCTATCTACCTACCCAAATATAGACAGAGAGCAATTATGAGGAATTAGTTTAAGAGATTAAAGAGGCTGAGAAGTCCCAAGATCTGCCATCTCCAAGCTGAAAACCCAGGAAAGCTGGCGGCATAATTCAATCTGAGCCAGAAGGCCTGAAAATCAGGAGACTGTTGGGGTAAATCCCAGTCCAAGGTCAAGGGAAGATGAAATGAGATGTCTCAGCTCAAGGAATGAGGAAAACAGAGGGGATGGTGGTGCTGAATTCCTTCTTCCTCCACCTTTGGTTCCATTTAGGCCATTGACAGAATGGATGCCCACTGGGGAGGGCAATCTTCTTTATTGAGTCCACCAATTCAAATGCTAACCTTTTTCAGAAACACCCTCATGGCATGCTTATAAGTAATGTTTAATCTGCTATCTGGGAAACCTGTAGCCCAGGCAAGTTGACAGGTACAGTTAACCATCATACCGCTTACCACACTAGGACATGGTTGCACTCTATGCGAATAGCTTATAAATTGGGGTAAGGAGTGATGGGGGTGGGGCAGACTAATTGTGAAATAAAGGCAACTCTAGGCCTCCCACAGGCAAGAAAATGTGCTGGGAGTCTAACCAAATAACAAGAAGGATGATCTGTGAGTTTCTGCTTTTCTTCATGAGTGTCTTCATGCCCATGTTTTTGCTCTACTCCCACGCTGCCCTCTTGACCCATTCACCGTGGGGTTCCCAGCTGGCCTCCCCAGGGCTAGGCTTCCTATCCTTCAATGGTATTTTCAAAACTTAATTAGATATCTTCTCCTGACTGATTCCATCACATCACTCCCCTCTCAGAAACCTGATTCAGTCTACATCAAATACCTGGACATAGCATTCAAACTTCCTGTTCTCATTCCTGTCAAACTGGTCTCACTCCCACAGACAGCATGCTCGTTCCTGCCTCTCTGCCACGCTCCTCTTCTCGAATACCTGACTACCTGCCCATCACTGGCTTGAACCTTCCAGTCCTTCAAAGTCAGGAAAGGTCCCCCATCTTTGTAAAAGTCAGCTGTGACCACTCAGATCCTCCCCCAGGGGATGGGTCCTTCCTCAAACATCCACACTGCCATGTCAAACAAGTTTGCGAGTAATGATGTGTTTTAATAGCTTTTAATCTTGTGTCTCCAGTCAGACCGTCAACTTCTGCCACTCAACCGGTCACATAGGCTCTATCGGTGTTTAACAACTATAAGAATGAATGACTATACTTGGCCATATGACCTATACCCTTTATCTCTCATAAAACAAGTCACACAAGGCAGTACCGATATTTCAGCCCAAGTATTAGTTAAATGGTGTCCAGTGGTAGCACTTGGAAGAGTTGTGAGGTGATAACACAGGCAAACTCTTACCTTCACGGGGCAAGGCACGTAAGTAAGAAAGACAACATCTAATATCTATATGGTCAATTGAATATTCTGGACGTATAGAGGATGGGGAGACAGTTGTCATGCGCACAGGCCACGAGAGGATGTGAGGGCAGTGGGATGGCAGGCAGAAAGCAAAAAGAGGAAAAAAAAAACTAGATTAATAACGAAGACGAGCATGGAGACATCTGTCCACATCTCAGCTTGGATAAGGATAAAGGCAAAGAAGGGAGGAAACAGGCACAAGACATATGTACAACCTGGGACCCCTTTAGCTCTGTCCCCAAAATAGGAGTCTGTGCCTGTTGGAGTTGCAGCAAGAAGGTGGGGGCTGGCTTGTTAACCCGTTGGTTGTAACTCCAAGGATCTGAATGGATGCTATCCAGTCACCGACTCCAGGTGTTGTGTGTGGGTTCTGGTGGTGATTCATTTGTTCATTTGCTATTTTATTAGGTGTTTACTGTTTGTTACATTCCCTGCCAGCTGATGTTACAAACCATACAAGGCCCTGGGCTGGCCCTTCAGGTGAAAATAAAGGCTGATGAGAAGGAAGGAAAACGGTAATGTGAGAAAAGCAGGCAAGGACCCTGTGGGTGACCCTCTATGTGTCCAGAGAAGAAGGGCTGACTCTGGAGGCCGCTGCTGAACTAAGAATTGGTTGGAGCCAGCTTTTAAGAATGTTAAATTGTTTGGGTTTACAGTATACATTTTTTTTTTTATTTTGCATTTCACTGTATCTGACATCAGGATAATAATAATAGCAGACATTTAAATAGCACAGGCTGTGTGCCGTGATACATTTTCAATGCTCTACAAGAGTTCATGAGTCTTTACAATGACACAATGAGGTAGATACAATTATCAGTCCTGTTTTAGCGAGGAGGAAACGGAGGCACGGGAGTTAAGGCGCTTGCCCGAGACCACAGGGTTTGCCAGGGGGAAGCCCTAGTGTTCACGCCACGGAACTGGGCTCCAGAATCCCCTTTCATCAGCAGTAAACTTAAGGGAATATGCACACGTGTGCATCGAATATATCCACCCCCAAACAGCTATTAAATCAAAGTGCATCTTAAAACCAAGGGCTCCTTCAGATCACAGAACCCTGCACTGCCTTGAATTGGGGTGGGAATCGTATGGGGTTTAGCAAATATTTATGTAGCTGTGGAGGATTAAGACACAAATAAGATGTAGTCACTCCCTGTAAGGAGGTCAACGTGTAGTGGGAAACCCAGATAAGTAAACACCTCATTATGGTGCACTGTGCTAAGGGCTGTGGTCCTATTTCTATTGTGTCGACAAGCTCGTGGGCTGCTAAAAACAAAAGGATTCAGTCTGTCTGCCAGGTCTAAAGAGGCCTCACAGCGCTGGTAATCACTGAGCTGAGTCTCAACAGAAGATACATTTCACTCGGGCTAGCAAAGGATTGTAAGCGTTAGCAAAGACCTTCCAGGAGGTAGTCCTACAGAAAGCTAATAAGGGATAATCATGAAATGGAACTGTAATAGCACCTAAATTCTGTTTTGGCCTCTCCAGTCCTTCCTCTCCAAGGTTTCTGAAGAGGGGCACCCGGGTGGCTCAGTTGGTTGGGTGTCCAACTTCAGCTCAGGCCATGATCTCACAGCTCATGAGTTCAAGCCCTGTGTCGGGCTCTGTGCTGACAGCTCAGAGCCTGGAGCCTGCTTCGGATTCTGTGTCTCCCTCTCTCTACCCTCCTCAGCTCATGCTCTGTTCTCTCTCTGTCTCAAAAGTAAATAAACATTAATCAATCAATCAATCAATCAATCAGGTTTCTGAAGAGCCCAGGTGCACAAAAAAAAAGCCCAAGCAAGGTTAGCTAATATTTTCTTCTGAGCTTCCTGCCTGCCTCCCAACCTCAACCCCTACTATAAAGTCAGAAGCTAAGCTAGACCCGTGGAAAATGCCTTCATCTAGGTTAGGATGGTTGAAATACCCTAGAATCCCAACAGCGCAGAACCCAAACCACAGGTCTCAGCATTCTGGTTTGATGATCCAGGTGTAGCACCGGAGTCAAGACAGAGCATTTGAGCACAATGGCCTGGGCAGCATGAGAGAGAAGAGAGCCTTCCAGTGAGGAGCCTGGGTCTCTCCTGTGGCCCGAAGCACCCCCGGGCAAGTAAATGGAAACACAGGATGTGGGTAAGAGCGAGAAGCAGGCTGCTTACAGGACTGGTCCTGATCCTCAGTTCCACTCCTGCCTTGTGCGGTCCTCTGGAATTTTCATAATACATGCACTGGGACTTTATTTTTTTTTAAAGATACGGTATAATGAAATCTTTAGCCACTGGCAGTCCTTATGAGAGACGGATTTATAGCACCCGTTCCTTCATAGAGTGGAACAAGCCAGGTAAAGGGAAGCCTGAGGAACAAATGGGTCTGCATCCCCCACAACACACGGAGGCATAAAACTCCGCCATGCATGTAGGGAGCCAGTCTAATTCAGCATTGCAGAGCATCTATTCAGTGAAGAGTCAAAGAGGTGAGGTCATGTCTCCCGGTCAGTCTGTCTCCCCATTTGGAAATGAAGGAAATCATCCTGAGATCTTAGTAGGCAGCAGTTATTTCTGACACTCTAAGCATTTTTTGGTCCTAGCTGGGAGGAGACACAAGGCTTGAAGGAGGACGGGATTTCACTGCCTAGCTCTGTGGCCTCACGCAGGTTACTGACCTCCCTAACCTCACTTTTGAGGATCGGGATGTCAACAAAATGGCAGCAGTGCCTACCTCCTAGGGTGCTTGGGATGAGCCAGTGAAAGAATGTATGTCAAGTGCCTCACGTGAAGCCTGGCACGTGGAACTTGTTGGTTCTTTGTGAGGGCCTACTGTATAAGGACAGTCTCTGCCCTCAAATTCTATCAGACTGGGCATAATTACTGTTAGTTGCAGTGGGGTCAGTGCAGGAACCAGAATTCACCCCACATGTTTTCAGCAGAATGGGTTTAATACAGGAGTTGAGAGGCTGACAAATTCACTAGAAAGTGAGAGATGAGCTTCTTGGAATGAGTCCCAGAACAACCCAGAACTGGCTTAGCACAGGGCCTGCGAACGTAGAGGCCCAGCTACAGCCCTGACAGGCGTCTGAGGCCCCTGCTGCAGCAGGAAGCAGGAGAATAGACTCAAGAGGCTGTGCTTAGAGACTGGAGATCAGATCAAGATGTGGCCACTACCCCCACTGCTTCCTGACAAGCAGGAAGCTACAAAAGACCAGAAGCCAGGGCAAGAAAGCCATGACCTTGCTGGGCAGTAAAGACAGCCAGAGTGGAAAAGAAGCCCCTGTTTCTCTTCTTAGAAATCTCCTATGAGACCTTCTATCAGTGGAGCCTAATTTATAGCTTGGAATTTTAGCCGCAAAGGAGCCTGGGAAATGTAGTTTCTAAGTAGTCAACCATGCATCAAGCCAAAACGCTAGGACTCATGACAGAAGGAACAGAATTTTGTAAACAACTAAAAATCTATTTCTTTCAGTACAAGATGAAGGAGAGGGTATGTGAAGGCAGAGAATAGTATCACTAAGCCCCCGAGGAAGGAAAAAGGAGTCAGCAAGAACAACGGGATGACCACCAGGAAGGAGGATAAGAAGGACCCTATGAAGAAAGCTAGAAACTGGGTACCTGACATTGTCTAACAGTGGAAATAAAGACCATTTCTGACTTTCCTATTTTCATCCTTTTGGAGAGTAAAAACTCCTAATTCCTTCTTCAGGATTCTTCTTTCCTAAGTGTCCCCAAATGCTGTTGAAAGTCTCATTAACTTGTCTATTGTTAACAAGAGCATCATTAACTGGGTCCAGAAAGAACCAGAGGCCCCTTCCTCAAAGGCCGGCTCTGCATGGAGCTGGTCCCCACGAAGCTGTACCACATCATCGGCTTAGTTCAATTAACGCACAAAGAGTTGTTAGTAATTACCTGCCACTAGGTTTTCTGGATTTCTCTTTTAAAATGCCATGTCTTATTATTATTATTATTATTATTAATCAAGGTATGCTCTTTGAACGAAGATTGCTTAGAGTTGAGTACGGATTGGCAAAAGGAAAGCAGACCATGGGTGGCAATTAGGTGTTTACAAGGAAACATATTTTATATCTTGAAGTACAAGCCTCTGATGGCTGACGCCATTTTTCTTTGTGCCCATGGTACAGGGAAAGGCGCTAGTTCTTTACTGGTGAAAATGGGAATGGCAGAAGCAAGCAAAAAGACACTATTGTTTTCATTTTGCACTAAGGTCCCCAGACAGAAGCAGGCATTTCTCACATTTGCTTTCTCAAGGCCTTTATTGTCCCAGCTTCCTGTTAAAAATCGAGCTAGTGATGGCAGACCCATGCGATCCCATTAGAATACTGAAAGCAGTGTATTACAGTACCAGGCAGGAGAGTGAGGGCCAGACAATAGGTATAATAGGAAAGTATTAACCCCAAATGAAATCGACAGTAAGCTGCAAATTGCAGAGCCCGGGCTCCAGCCAACACAACGAAGACACAAGTTACCATTGATGGAGTTTCACAAGCAGGCAAGATCGGAGAGGCTGAGAACAAACAGAGAGGAGACAGAGAGGTTCAGGGACCCCCAGCTTTGTTCCTGTCAGCTCTCCCAGGGAATTCACCACGTCTCTCTAATTTACATTAAGTTGGCGCTATCAGAGACAAGCATAGCCCAGACATTGAAAGAACAGTTTCGAACAGAGCTATTTGGACGAAGAATGCTGGACCCATCAAGTGGAGAAACATGCTCGGAGCCTTTAATCTTTTGTGTGCATGCCCCTGTGTGCATTATCAGCCATAACATCTAATGGTGACTCCTCTCCTTGCCTGAGCAGGGGGGAGCAAGAAGAGACTGTCTTTCAAAAAACAGAGAAGATGAACTTTCGGGTCGGTTTCTTAAGGGCTTCTGGCTAGATTTCCTCCACCCTTCAGTGAATCTAAGAGGTCGTTGGCCAGAGAAAGATCAGCAGGTAAACATATAAGAATAAGGGTGAGTGATTCTTCAGCTGGGCCTTGAACATGTCCCAGCGGAAGAATTATGCTGAAATATTTCCAAATTACTAGAGAGCGTGTTTCTAAAGATGTAGACATACAACCATAGGTTCACAGCCTCTGTCCACATTAAACGTTGTCCTAGAGAAGGCAGGCCATCCCTTGCACAGAGACGAATTCAAAATTCCCCATAAAGGTATTTATTCCAAGAAAACAAAAACTCACCTTCCCCACATCCTCCTGCCTGGAACAAATGGCAAACCTTCTAGAAAGAGAAGACACATCCTAATGATCTGAGGTACACAAACTTCTCAAAATCAGCCTAGATATTTCAGCAGAGAAGATGGGTCTATTTATACACCCTTAACTGAAGTCAGGAAGTGGGAAACTGTAAGATTGTTCCCGTCAAACAAAAGACTTTTGCCTTAAGACCTATATAAATAAAATCATAAAACTTTACTGAAGAGCATAAAAGAAGATTTGGATAAATGGGGACATACCGCTTTGCTGGACAAGAAGCATCGACATGATAAAAATGTCAATTCTTCTCAAATTAATCTACAAATTTGGTGCCATCTCAAGTAAAACACCCACAGTTTCTTTCATGGAACAGACAAGGTAATGCTCTGGGTTTCTGTGGAACAGAAAGTGTCCAAAAATAATTAACAATAATTTTTTTAAAAATTGTTTAAGTAAAGCTATATGAGATAGTGTGTGATTAGCACAAAAAAAGTCAATGAAAACAGCTAATCACAATAATGCACTAAATATCTCCCGTGTATGTATGTGTCTGTGTGTTTTGTGTATATATATGGGAAATTACTTCCAATTAGTCAGGGGTGGGGCACCTGGGTGGCTCAATGGGTTATAAGTATCCAACTGTGGTTCAGGTCACGATCTCACAGTTCTTGAGTTCGAACCCCATGTCGGGCTGTCTGCTGTCAGCACAGAGCCTGATTCAGATCCTCTGTCCCCCTCTCTCTCTGCCCTTCCCTACTCATGCTCATTCTCTATCTCAAAAATAAATAAGTAAACTTTAAAACATCAAATTAATGGGGGAAGGAGAATAACCAATGTAAATGTAGTTTTTTACCCACCTTAGGATAGATGGGTAAGAAATATAAGGTCTATCCATACCTTCTAATACAATCCCCCCAAAACAATCAAACATTATCATAAAAGCATTAGGAGATGCAAAATCTAGAAGAAATAGAAAAGACTGACAAATATAACTGTGCAAAACAAACTTGTGATCGTAACAAAATACTGTAAAGCAAAAAGACAAGGAATAGATGAGAAGAGAATATTTGGAACATGTATCAGAAAAAGGGATAATACCTCACAATCTAGAAGTAGGTACTGCAAAGCAGTAACAGAGAGCACCATAGTCAAAATGGCAGAAGGTTTGAAAGACAACCATAGAAGAAACTGGGCAGATAGAACTGAATCTTCCTTGACTCTTCTTTCTTCTTCTTTTTTTTTAATTTATTTATTTATTTTGAGAGAGAGAGAGAGAGAGAGAGACAACGTGAGTGGGAAAGGGGCAGAGGGGGGAGAGAGAGACAGAGAGAGACAGAATCCCAAGCAGGCTCTGCATTGTCAGCGTAGAGCCAGATACGGGGCTCAAACCCACAAACCATAGGATCACAGCTCGAGTCAAAATCAAGAGTCGGACGCTCCACCTGCTAATCCACCCAGGTGTCCCTCCCTTGACACTTCTCTGTCACCTAGCCCTACATGCAATACATGACCAGTTCTTTTCTCTCCAGTTCCACTGCCAGTACCCTAGTTCAGGGTCATCTCTCTCTCCCTTCTACCCTGACAGACTCCCAATTGAACCCCCTGGCAACTAGTGAGTCCTCCACACTGAAACCAGGCAGAGCCCGATGAAACACATCACCCCCATGCCTGAATCACTGCTTCCATTACTCTTGGGGGTGAGAACCGAGTGCCAGCAGGGTCTACAAGGCCCTACAAAGTCTGGCTCTTACCAGCCACTCTGAGCTCGTCTCCCATGGTGACAGATTTACTCTCTGGATGTTAGCCTTGTTTATTTTTCTCAAATGCATGTACCTCCTCCTATCATGAAGCCTTTTACCAAGCAGCTTCCTCTACCTAAAAAGCTCAGCTGTCCTGGACCCTCTTTTCCCCTCATGCCTGTAGAGGCCAAGGGCAGGCCACTCCTGCATTGAACACAGTTTTGAGTTAAAGGCAATTAGAGCCCAGGGGATTCAAGAAGGGCTCTTTACTGCTCCCCCCTGCACCCCCCCCCCCAGGCCTAAATTTACACGGGAAAGGAGAGTTTATACCAGGAAGACAACTATCAACAAAAGATTCCTCTCTACCTGAGAGACTACTTACTTCATAAGGCAACCTTTATTTTGCAAGCATCTCCTCTCACATTCTTGCCGATGTATCCTCAGACCTCACCCCTCTCCTTGGCCTAGGATGGCCTCTAAGCCTCGTGGAATTTTGTGTCTGTGTAAACCCCCCCTTATGTACGAAACCAAATTTGATTTTCTGTCAACTCGTCTCCTATCAGTCTGATTCTCAGTCCAGCTAGATGGACCCCAAGGGGAAAGGAAATCCTTGCTCCTTGACATCCCTATCTTTTCAAGGCACCATCTATCTTCTTCCTGAAAATCTCAATTCAGTGTCATCAGTTCTTCCAGAAAACCTTCCCTGGCATCTTGGATTAAGCCCTTGTCCCCAGCATAAAGTCTTATAATACGTACCTCTCCTTCATGGATGGCACTTGCCACATTTGTAATGTTACAGGTTTCTTTAATTAATCTCTCTCTCCTGCACTAGGCTGTTAGGCTCCCCAAGAAGAGGGACCGTGTCGGTTTTTGGTCACCACGGTATCCCATTGCCTGGAACATAATAGATGCTCAATATATAATGTTATGAACAAGTGAATTTTTAATAAAAATGCATATATGTATACTTATATATACATAAATTTATGTATACGTATAATTATATATATTTGTATCTATCATTCATATTTATGTGTCAGATGGAAAGTGCTGGAAAGAGCACAGACACTCAGTGTTAGCAGAATTTTTCACTGGGGATTTTTGGAGATTTTTACTCAATTTCACATTTTAATAGTGAGTATCAATTCCATTGGGAAGCTAAAAAAAATGAAGTTATTACCATTCGGAGGAAAATACTCAAAGGTAAAAATTAAAGCTATGTAGCAGCTGGGAAATTTAAAAAATTATCAGATTTGAGATGATGATTCTGTATTCCTTTGTTGTTTTTCTGTTTTGTTGTGCTTTTTTTTTTTTTTTTTTTTTTATGTGAGTTGGCCAAAAGCCACTGCTCAGGCCACCCACTCACCTACAGCTGCAGGATTTTCAAGTCACCTCACAGCTTACTACTGCAGGTTAACTTTTCTTGTCACCTCAGTTTTTTTTACCCTTATCTGTTGTTGTTGTTGCTTTACTATTGTTATTAGTTTTCCTTCTTTCTTTCTTTCTTTCTTTCTTTCTTTCTTTCTTTCTTTCTTTCTCCATTCCTTCCTCCCTTCCTTCCTTCCTTCCTTCCTTCCTTCCTTCCAGCAAAGCTCATTTTAATTGCTCACTGCAAATACCACCTACTTACCTGGCAACACAGACTGTCCTCCGCCTGTTTGAAAAAGCGAACCTAATTAGCAATAATGCTAAGAAGAAACTAGAAACAAGAGGGTGGAGGAGGCAATGGAAAGAATAATTGAGAAAAAGTATTTTAAACAGTTTAGAGCAGGGCCCCCAAAAGGCCAAGGTGGCCCTGAGTTTTGAGCGATTGTCTGGCTTCTTAAAGGTGAGGCTTCTCAAATAATTACGGTAGTGGAGCCGGAAAAGGTGTTAATTGACTTGGGGACTCAGGCGGCTTTTCACTTTGCATAATTACTCAGAGGAAATGAAAGACAGTTGTGGGTTATCCTATATGAGTCCATCACTACAGTAACCCAGGAAGGGACTAGCGTTGTGACAAAAGAAAGTTAATGAAACGAGGATTTTTGATTAAAAGTTTTAGATTTTGGCCTCAGCATTTGTAGGATTTCATTCCCCTTGCAGCGCTGAAAACGATCATGCCCTCTACCACATTTTAACAAAATGAAAGCCATGTACCAATTTTAAATCTTGGAGACCCTTAGCAACCCAGGCATTTGCTCTGATTTTTATAGCTATTATGAAATTATTGCAAATCTCACCTTAAAAAATTAATAAGTGACACTCCGTGAGCATAATTACATTGTTCATCTTTCCATAATCCATAATTCCTCTGCGTGTAATAACATGTGATCGGTCCTTCTGTAACCCAGCTGCTTCACATAATTGCTTGCTGTCCTACTGAGAAAAACTTTTAATAAACGACACATTAAGCAAAATTGCGCAACTCTATTCTCTTAGCTACAAAATCAGAAATGGTTTTTCCCTCAGAATTGAATCCTATGATTCTTTCTCCCTTTTCACAATAGCATTGGTGGGTTGGGGAGGAGTGGGGATTCGAATATTTCAATTAGAACCCCCACAGTTCTCCAGGAATACTACCAGGATTTTGCGACTAATTGAAGAAATAGATAACACGTGTCTTTCCTGCAGCGGCTCTTATTTCCTTAATGGACATTTTTTCAGCAACTATAAGACATGTTTCCCTTTTGAAATACAACATCACATAATGGGCCCCATCTGGAATGGAATGTGCACAAACTAAGAAATGGGGGAAGAAAATCTTTTTTCCTTTTTTCTTTTTCTTTTGGTCTTTATCTAGGGTAATTGCAATTAGCTACTGTACTATCTATATATGTTACCATGATAGAAAATGAGCAAAGCTTTTCAATGACTAGGAACTCCAAATCTTGAAAAGGCTGATATCCAAGGAAAAAAAAAAATCTTGTGAATTTTGTTTTTCTAGAAGGGAACCGTTTTGTTTTCTATTTAGCTCTATATTACCTTCATTACTGATAGATTGGCTTCTTTTTTTTTTTTTTTTAATATCCATTTGGAATAACATCTGAACTTTCTAACCCCCTTCTTCAAATTTGGATGAATTCTGTGGTGAATGAATCTTTTCTTTCAGTCAAAAAAAACATGGAGAATTTCATGAGGAAAAGTATCCTCTGAAATCTTATCCTAGTGTTGGGGTAAATGAAGACTTAGACAAAGCAGAAGGATTTAAGACCTAGGGACAGAAAAATATTAAATCAGAGCTGCTGACTCCCTTCATTCTGTAAGGATTTCCTAGGTCTGCCATGAGAATTGCAGGTATAATTTAAAACACCAAATACCCTGTAGTGCGTGAAAGCCAAGGCCCAACCCTGGAAGTATGGACCAAAGATGACATTTGGGAGGAAGCAACAGACAAATATAAGATGAGGGGATCATTGTCTTGAGAGCGAAATCAGAGAGGGATTCCTAGTCCTGTGTGGAAAAGGGCCCTGAATTTCAAGTCATGGCAGTGGGCTAAAATATTAGGTGGTTAAGGGACAACTGGGAGGCTCAGTCTTCGGCCCAGGTCATGATCTCCCAGCTCATGAGTTCAAGTCCACGTTGGGCTTTGTGATGATGGGCCAGAGCCTGGAGCCTGCTTCACATTCTGTGTCTCCCTCTCTCTCTGCCCCTCCCCTGCCTGTGCTCTCTCTCTCAAAATAAATAAACATTAAAAAAAATTAAAGAAAAATATGAGGTGGGTTAAGTGATATCCCAGCTTTGGCGGATACTGACAGGATGGCATTGGTGGCCACATTAACACAATTTTGTTCTTGCTCTGCCTTTCTCTGCCATCCGTGGTAAAAGCCATGGGACCAATCCTGGAGACGTGTTTCAGGATAAGGCAGTGAGTTCAACCCCTTCCTTTAGTTCTGTTGTACGACATGGTTCCAAATCAACAGCTGTACATCCTGTTTGGGCAGAGTTTTCTCCACCCCTCCCCCAGAAATTAAGGTAAGGTATGCTACCTGGCAAATGAAGAAGAGAGCAGGGGTTCGTTCTAATTAGTTCTAATCAAAGCATCAGGTTTTGAATTCTCCTTGTCATTCTATCTGAAGGCCTTTATAAACCCAACAATCATCTATGACAGCCAGAATAAGAAGCCTTCTCATTCTCCTCCAGCCTTTCTATTGAATAGTCTTGGGCTGCTGATTGCTAAAATGCAGATCCTATGACAGTGTCTGTGCATGGAAATCACAAGCGTCTTCCAAGATAAAACAATGAGTGCAAAGCTCAAGAAGCATTAAAAGGGAACTACCTGTATTTTCAGACCTCAAAGGAGTGTATATCTTTGGAAGATAATGACATCTTGGACACAAAAATCACTACTTACAATAGAAATCTCTGATATTCAATCTGCCTCTGTCAACATATGTTTAGGGCCAACGCATGCTGCTTATTTCATTAAATCACCATGAATCTGGGATTGGAATCGTTACACTATTACAGTGCTGTGCCTTCCTCTAAAGCATTATGTTCCCCTTAAGTGTTTACTTTCATTCTTTATCCCAGCCCTCTATCCTATTTCCCCTCTCTCTGGCAATTATCCATGACAGTAAGAATTGTCTGCTGGTGCCATTTTGTAATCCAGGAATACGGGAGCTCATACAAAAGTTTTACAGTTAACTTTGGGGAATGAGATCAAAGACTCCACCATAACACTCTATGATTGAACAATTATCTACAAAAAAAAAAAAAAAAACCCACAAACGTAATAACTGTTACATGGAAGGCATAGCAAGTCAAAATTTCTCCATTTGTGCGTGGCTGCGATCCTCCTGACGTGTTATCCATCTAACAGCCATAACCTGCAGCCCAGAATAATACCTCCCCCAACTCCAAAACGTGGTAGATCCCAAGGGATTCCTCTGGAGTCACAGACATCCCCTCAGGGTGACATCCCACGCCAGTGAAACTCAAGTTCCCAGTTAAGAGAGGTGACCACAGGTAAAAGTAATGTTCCAGAATTCATCTTTCAGGAACAGTAAATCTAGAACCTGTGTAATTAACATTTTGCAAATGTTTCCCTCAAGGAGAAAAAAAAAAATTAGATAAACGCTCCATAAATTTTCATAGCGAAAAAGGGCGACGTTCTGACTGAGGCCCACCCACCGCATAAACAACTGACAGAATGGGCACCATTGGCGAGCCCCTCTGAGGCTTGATTAAAGGCTCACTGCACTTTTCCTAAAAATCTCCGTGTTATCACACACTCTCTGGCAAACCCTGAACCCTGTCATTACCCTCGGCTCAACAACACTCAGAAACCTTGGTCCCCAGGGATGTTGCCATGTTTCACAAAGGGCCGCATTGTGTCTCTAATTCCTGCTCTCCTCGCAGTTCATTTTATATGCTCTGCATGTGTGTTTGGATTTTCAGAACATGACTCATACCTTTTACATTCCTCTGCAACCCTACCAATGGAGAAAAGGAGTGATGGGTTGGCTGATTGGAAGTGAAAGAAGGTGTCCTTCTCTCCCTGGACAGTATGACTTTTTAAAGGATGCACTAAGTGACTTCCCGGCTCACCAAGATCAATGCGATGTGACATCTGAGAAGGGACAGGAGTAGTGGGTGTTCTCTCCTTATGTTATTTTTAGACAGCTCATCATTTCTTCCACTGACAGAAATAAAGCTTTTTTTCTCCCCCGTCTTTCTCTCAATAGAATAACAGAGCAACATGGAATGAGTCTAGCTCCGTTAGCTCTCCCACACAATTGCATCTAACCGAAAGATTTCGCTAAGCCACCTATTTAGCGTCATAGTCAAAACACATTGAACATGATTCTGTTATCAGTGTTCGGCCCTGAGAGGCTGTGGAATTTTTAAGGAATATGTAAATTTTTCACACTTTTGTCAGGAAGTGAAGACAATTTTTTCTCTGGATCCAGTTGGAAACCCTCTTCATTATTTGAAAGAGTGCCTTCTGGAAGAGGAGGAGCCTTGCCCAGGGAATTGGGGGTGGTGGAAGGACGCTGCCCTGCTTGAGACGAGGAAATGAAATCTGTTCTTTGGCTCCCTTAATGGTAAGGGACGAGGGATGTGGGAAATGAGAAGGGTCAGGAAGAAGAGTCAGCTTTTGGAAAGAGGCTCTCAATCTCTCCTGGAAAGGAGTGGTCACTCAAGATATGTCCGGAACGGAGTACTGTCTTCACTGTTGCCGAACAAACGGAGTCCCACCTGCACACCCAGTGCACTCTCCCCCATTCCTACATGATCGACCTCATGTTTGGGATGGAAAATGGGGAATGTTGGGATCAGAGAGGCTGAGTTTCTCTGTGCTGTCTCTCTAGGTCACACGGTAACGAGTCTGCCTGTCGGCCGCAGAAACCCCAAGACAGAAACGAGAAAAACTTGTGTAACCATCAGAAACCTGGGGAACTTGTAGAAATCTTGCAGAGACTTGGGGTGCTCAGAGACTCGGGTAATCTGACTCAGATCTATAAGAGCAGAGAGGTTCCAGCTACATCTGGATTACACTTTCCCCCTCTCTCGGTATTTACACAACCTTTTTATATTTCGTAGGCGTATGTCCTGCGCACACGTAGGTTTGGGTCTGTCCATGCACGTGTGTGTGAGAGAGAATATTTACAGCAGGATCTGACCCAAGACGGGGAGCTCACTGCTCTTTTCCATTCTTCTTTTTTCCCTAAGAGCGTGGTTAGCTTGAGACAAATCTGTTAAAAACTTGGGTGAAAACCCTGGGGCCTACAGAGAAAACTTGGCTTGTCATTGAACATTCCAATTGTCCTGGGGTGGAAGGCTCTGACATCATTGGAATCATAATGCTTTTTTGTTCTTTTATTCTTTGGACTTACGTCTTTTATACTTTTCAAAGGACTTTCATATCCTTTATGTCATCTCACACTGACGACATCCCTGCAGGGTGGAAGGACAGGTATTATTATAATAACTCAGCCACTCTTCCAACAACAGTCATCATTCATGACTGAGGCCCCAGAGCCCACAGCAGGAAAAGCAACTGAATCACTTTATGGCCTCCCAATCCCCACCCAGGAAGGTCCTCTGAGGCCGACTGTGTGACCAGGCTTTGCAAGTGGCCGAAGGAAAGAGTCCTGATCAAAGGGCAGCCTGCCTGATGGTCAGATGCCAACAGCTCTGCCTGGTAGGAGCTGGGTGGGTTGGGGAGAGAGATGCTCTCCTGTACGATGACTTTTCTTCTTTAGAGTCTATTAGAGCACGTGAGTTAGAGGCATGGGGTGGGGGTGTGGGGCTCGCCAGAGTGTTTGCTGCCTTCCTTCAGTCTGGGAGATAGAATACAATGGGACAGGATGAGAAAGAACATTCCCTGTTTTTTCGTTTAGAGTTCCTTCTTTGGTAAAGCAGCAAGAAAGCAAAACTCTCTAGATTTCGAGGAAAGATGCATAATGTTCTTTTCTTTTGTCCTTTCCCAGCCGGTGACGAACATGCTTCTGTAGAGCAAATGGCTGGACTATTTCATGGCCCCAGTGAGTCATTTTATGTTCTTCAGGAACTTCTGTGTTCACAGCATGAATTTAAAAACAATGCGCAGGGGATGCCTGGGCGGCTCAGCCGCTTGAGAGTCTGACCCTTGATTTCGGCTCAGGTCACGATCCCAGGGTCGTGGGATGGGTCCCCACGTTGGGCTCTGTACTCAGCATGGAGTCCGCTCCAGATTCCCTTTCTTCCCCTCTGTCCCTCTCCCCCGCTTGTGTGCGTGCGCTCTCTCTCTCTCTCAAAATAAAATAAAATAAACCATAAATAAATAAGTTAACTAATTACAAAAATAAAAATGTGTAAAGTTATCAACCTAGTACCTGCTACACAGTAACAGTTCAGTAAGTGTCATCTATTGCTATAATGATATGCATAATTATATATATACATATGTACCTGTGTGTGTATGTGTGTGTATATATATACATATACATACATATATATATATATGTATATGTATATGTATATATATATAAAATTTACTCTCTGCAACAGAGTAAAGGTTGGTATGTCTCTTGAAGCGGCGGGAGGTGCCACATAGTACTTCCGTGCCTAGGCGTGTCTAGATGAGGCTCATAATTTGAAATTGGCAAAACCAGCGTCCTACCTGTCCAGGAACTGGGGTAAGCCCAGCCCTCATGGAGAGGCCATTGGGTGTAAGATTACCACCAACTCTGCTGGACCCACTAACGCAGGGGGAGCACACCTACAAGCAGACACCATTACTTGGCACTAACACGTGAAACCGTTCATTAGGGGCAGGGAAGCAGTGTGACCGACTGGAACAGGCCTATTCACATTTGTTGGATCATCCCCCACACAATTCCAAAGGCAAGAGCCTGCAGCCATTTTTAAATGTATCCATTTCACAGCCAAGCGAAAATGTTTCTGTACCAAGAATAATCTTACATTAAATTTCTCTTTTTTTTTTTTTTTTCCAGCAGCCTAAATTTAACCAGGGGGAATTCTTTTTTTAGACGCTATTCTACTCAACCTTTAAAAATGAAGGATCCGAATTTAATGTGAAATCTGCATTTCATCAAAGATGGGACACCGCGTCCTTGGCTTAATTATTCTTTGGAAATCGAACATCTTTACTACTGCATGCTTAACAGGTAGAAGGAAAAACAAACTGCAGACGATGTGATTCAGGCCTGAGGGACTGGAGGCACTGATTCCATCTACACTGATATCGCATGGGGAACCCCCTTTGCATTGATAATACTCACATGCTGAACTAGCACGCGGTATAATAGTCAGTGATAATGTCGCTCGATGTCTACCCTTAGAAAGAGAATTTAGAGCATGAATCAGTAGAATAATAATACTCCCCAATTACATGACACTTTGCTTTATAATCCCCCCCCCCCCCATAATATGGATCTCTCCATTTTATTCTTTTATTAGCCCCTGGAGGGGAGAGTCACCAGGGCTCAGGGAAGAGAGATTACTGTAGGTGGTGAAGTCAAGATTTGCATCTTACCCTTCTAGAGCACTTCTCTTGCCATGGTGCAGCTTCCTAATGAACACTGAGAGTTTTGTGAATGGGGGGGGGAAGGAAGTGTAGTAACTGTACCTCAGGAAACAGCTTCGTGAAAAAACAGAGGAAGAACTGAGGGATGAAAGTCAAACTCAGCCGGAGCCTTGATTATGCTTTTGAGGCCTCAGGGTGACCTGGGACAAGTGCCTTAAATATCCACTGCCTCTGGTTTTCATCTCACAGGAGGGAATGTTAATTCTAGTTCTTTCCACCTCATCAAGTTTTTAAGTAAAGAAGGAGCTAATGAATATGAAACTGTTTTAAAAGGTATTAACTCTTTTCAAAATGTAGGCACTGGGAGATGATTTTTGAAATAAAGTATATTGCTAGTGAACAGAAGCACTTGGATCAAATGAATGTACTCAAGGCCTAGGAGGTCCAGTCTACTCCTGGCCATTTAGATGCCTCCAGAAACCAGTGATGGAGCGGGCACCCGGTCCCTGTGCCGTTTCACTTGCATTTCCCTTTTGATGCTAAAAGGTAGAGATTTACCTTGGGAAACTCCTCCCTCTGGATCCAGACAAGAAGGGAGCTTCATCAAGGAATCCACCTTCCCTGGGCACGGGCACCCTGAACAGAAATCGGAGATTGAGCAGAAGGTTATGGTACCTAAGAAGGGTTGGTGCCCATCAGCCTGCAGTGGAGGCTCAGAAGAGGCCTCCCTGCCTCCAGTCTTCCGACAGTTCCTTACTCCTCTGCCTGCCCTGCCTGGTTTCTCAGCCTTCCTTTTGATTCTGGAAATTCTCCCACACCCTTGTAGGAAATCCCATCCATGCCCTCTTAGGGGTTGTTTTACACCACTCAGTCTAAGAGGGGCTTGCCAGGTCACCATAGTTATCAGAACAGAAGATTTCTTGAAAGAGGGACTATTAGAACCCCGTCAATGTTTAGACACGAACAACCTGTTCTTTGAGTTGGCCAGGGTTAGTCCCAGCAACTTGCAAAGAAAACACCTTAATGGTGAAAGCTGCAACACTAACAGATCATTGCAGCCAGAGGAAGGAGGACAGAAGAGTGACGATCAAGAAAATCAAACCATTTGGTCACCTAGTAATCTACTGTGGAACAAAAGACAGGCAAGTCAGGTAAAAGAGCCGCTAATAAGTCTTCAACCACCATTCTTGAAAAAGTCTCCTTTTTTCTTCCTTTGCTAAGTCCATAAAAGTTTAAAAGATCAAAATAAAAATATTACGGTTATGACAAAAATTAGTTTCAAACTAAATTACACTATATGTGTATGTGTGTGTGTGTGTGTGTTCTAAAAAATTTTTTCTGTGGCCATGTAAAGAGTACTGTTTAGTGCTATTAGTTTTATAAGAAATGTACTAGTAACTCTGCTAAGGAAGTTGTCAACTTTTTGTTTTTTTTAACTTTTTAAAAAATATTTATTTTTGGCAGAGAGAGAGACACACACAGAGCATCAGCGGGGGAGGGGCAGAGAGAGAGGGAGACACAGAATCCAAAGCAGGCTCCAGGCTCTGAGCTGCCAGCACAGAGCCCGACACAGGGCTCGAACTCACAGACTGCGAGATCATGACCTGAGCCGAAGTCGGACGCTCAACCGACCGAGCCACCCAGGCACCCCAGTTGTCAACTTTTTGTATGAAAGTTAACTCTCAGGGTGCACGGGTGGCTCAGTTGGTTAAGCGTCCAACTTCAGCTCAGGTCATGATCTCATGGGTCCTGAGTTCGAGCCCTCCATCGGACAGCTCGGGGCCTGGAGACTGCTTTGGATTCTGTGTCTCCCTCTCTCTGCCCCTTGCTCCACTTGCTCTCTGTCTCTCTCTCAAAAATACAATATTAAAAAAGGAAGGAAGGAAGGAAGGAAGGAAGGAAGGAAGGAAGGAAGGAAGGAAG